>NW_024419868.1:241580-275631 GCF_014898765.1 Herpailurus yagouaroundi
CTTCCCCTCCCCCATGGGTTCCTGTTAAGTTTCTCAGGATCCACATAAGAGTGAAACCATATGGTATCTGTCTTTCTCTGTATGGCTTATTTCACTTAGCATCACACTCTCCAGTTCCATCCACGTTGCTACAAAAGGCCATATTTCATTTTTTCTCATTGCCACGTAGTATTCCATTGTGTATATAAACCACAATTTCTTTATCCATTCATCAGTTGATGGACATTTAGGCTCTTTCCATAATTTGGCTATTGTTGAGACTGCTGCTATGAACATTGGGGTACAAGTGCCCCTATGCATCAGTACTCCTGTGTCCCTTGGATAAATTCCTAGCAGTGCTATTGCTGGGTCATAGGGTAGGTCTATTTTTAATTTTCTGAGGAACCTCCACACTGCTTTAGGGCTATTTTTTTCAAGAGGTAGTATTCTAGATGGGCGCCTAGGTGGCTCAGTTGGTTAAGCATCTGACTGTGGCTCAGGTCATGATTTCACAGTTTGTGTGTTTGAGCCCCGCATTAGGCTCTGTGCTGACAGCTCGGAGCCTGGAGCCTGCTTCGGATTCTGTGTCTCCTGCTCTCTGCTCCTTCCCCGCTAATGTTCCATCTCTCAAAAAAAAAAAAAAAAATTAAAGAAGTAGTATTCTAGATTTATTTGTATCAATTTTTTTTATGGACGCATCCCTTTAGTTTTAGCTTATATTTCCCATTAATTTGAGCTTAGGACAGTTGCCGAGTTAAATCAGTAGGTTAAATTTTTGATTTTTTACCTCCTTATTGGTTATGATTAATGAAGGTGATAGGTCTTTTATAGAAGTTATTTTCACCCACATTTTATTGACTGTCCCCCGTTTTTATTCGTTTTCTAAGTTCAGTGTTGTATATCTGAGAATATATAAAGCCACTAAGGTAAAACCTGTTTAATTATAGCTTTATTATAGAACATTGGTGTTTGTACCAACAGGCTATGTCTAGGTAGGTATATATTTTAATTATGATAAAATATGCATAACTTAAGACTGACCATTTTAATCATTTTTAAGTATACAATTCAGTGGCATTAAGTATATTCACATTGTTGTATACAACCACACAGCTTTGTATTTACAGAACCTTTTCATCACCCAAACAGAAACTCTGTACCTATTACATAGTACCTCTCCATTCCTTTTCCCCTCAACACCTAGTAACATTTATTCTACTTTTGTCTCTATGAATTTGTTTATTCTAGGTACCTCATGTAAGTGAAATCATACAATAATTTGTCTTTTTGTGGCTGGTTATTTAACTTAGCATAGTGTTTTCAAGGTTGATCCATGTTGCAGCCTGTATCAGAATGTCCTTTTTAAGGAAGAAACACATACATGCCCATTTTGTGTATCCATTAGTCTGTTGATGGACACTTGGGTTATTTCTACCTTTTGGTTATGATGAATAGTGTTGCATGGATATTGGTGAATAAGTATTTGCTTGAATCCCTGTTTTCAGTTCTCTTCATTATATACCTAGGAGTGGAATTACTGGATTGTATGGTAATACTGCTTAATTCTTTGGATAACCACCAGTTTTTTTCACAGTGACTGCACCATTTTGTATTCCTTCCACTAACATATGAAGGTTCCGGTTTTTCAACATCCTCACCAATACTCATTATTTTCCATTTTTTGATAATAGCTATCCTAATGGTTACGAATTGGTATCTCATTGTGGTTTGGATTTGCATTTTCCTAATGACTAATGGTGTTGACTATCTTTTCACGTGGTTATTTTCATGTGGTTATTGGCCATTTGTATATCTTCTTTGGAGGAGTGTCTGTTCAAGTCCTTTGCCCTTTTTAAAGTTAGGTTGTTAATGTTTTTGTTGTGGCCATTTTTAAGTTGTAAGAGTTTAGGCATACTTTTTTTAAAATGAGACTGAAAATACAGTTGACCCTTGAACAACAAACAGTACAGTACTGTAAATGTATTTTCTCTTCCTTATGGTTTTCTTAATAATGTTTTCTTTAGTTTATTGTAAAAATACAGTATATAATACATATGAAAAATACATGTTAATCAACTGTACGTTATTGGTAAGGCTTCTGGTCAATAGAACTATTAATAGTTAACTATTAATAGTTAAGTTTTGGGGGAGTTAAGAGTTAGACACAGATTTTCAACTGAGGTTCGCACCCTAACCCCCCATAGTGTTCAAGGGTCAGTTGTATGATGTTGAAGTAGCCATTTTAGTTTGGATTCTGATTATTGCTTTTACAGCATTTTCATTGTGAACTGTTATCAGAGAACATTGGAATATTCAGAAGGATTCATAGCATATTAGTGTATTAGAAAGAGCATAAGCTTCTACATCAGACCAAGATTCAAATGTGGATTCATACTTAGCCAGTGTGATCTTGAGTAAGTTACTTAACTGTTCCTCAAAACAGGTCTCACTTTGGTGATTAAAAAGATAATGCATATAAAATACCTAACAGAGTAATAAGTATTTAATGGTGTCTTTTGTTGTTATTGCTGTAATTATTCCTTAGTAAAAATACCTAGGGAAATTTTTCATTGAGAGGCAGAGGGCTTTAACTTGGTTGTGCCTTCTTAAACACATCTTACCTTAGCCTTAAAACTAATTAGTATGAGGAAGCTTACTCTTTTTATAACGCTCTCTTAGTTATGTATTTGTCTCAATCAGTAAAATGATCAGAAGGGTTGAAAATCCTCAAGTTACAGGATACCATGCTATTAATGTACTTTATCTGTTTTAAGTAGTGTGAGAGGTTTTCTACATAGACATTGGTTTTATTTCTCTCTAACCTGTAATATAGATACATTAGATATTACATATCTGTTTTAGAAATTGGTGAAAGCAAAGGAAATTAACTGTCCTGAGCTTGTAAAAGAATCTTTTGAACCCCTGTCCTTTTTTTCCTCTTCAGAGATGGTTAATTCCTAATACTAGGTTAGAGGCACATCCACTGCATGTATACTTTGGCCTAAAATACTAGACTTACATATTTTAAGAAAACCATGGGACTTTGCAGAACTAAATTAGTATCATTCATGGCATTCGCTAAAGAGTAAAGTACACTAACTTGACTATTGTTAATGGAGTCAACGACTTCTATTTATAACATTTGTAAAATAGTTTGAATTTATGGTTTACTTTAGAGTTTATATATCTGGAAGTTTTTAGTTGCTTTTGCTGACAGTCTATTGTTTGAGTTTTAGTAACTTAAGCCAGTGGCTTAGGGAAACTAGTCACTCTACCCACCATATACTATAGCACTGCTTCAGTTCTCTAGGCATACAGTATCTAGATGTGTTGTTGATAACAATCTTTAATTAAGGTGACTTTAAGTGTATGTTAGGTGGGATTTCTTTGCATTCTTGGTAATAATGAGTTGGATATAAGATTTGGTTTTTAACAAAGCAGGGTAATGGTTTAATTAATAGAAGTTTTAAAATAAGATTGTTATTTTGATGTAATTAATATTTACTAATTAAGGGTTCTATATCTTGTTTGTGATTGGAAAAATTGATAATGAGATATGTATTTTGTTTATTAGGTTGTCTATCAGGGACCTATTAAACCACGCATTTTTTGCTGAGGATACAGGACTGAGGGTGGAGTTAGCAGAGGAAGATGACTGCTCTAATTCGTCCCTGGCTTTAAGACTCTGGGTTGAAGACCCTAAAAAATTGAAAGGCAAACACAAAGACAATGAAGCTATTGAATTCAGTTTCAATTTAGAAACGGATACATCTGAGGAAGTAGCATATGAAATGGTAAGTGAATCCTACCACTATTCTCCACACCCCCCAACCAATGCTGCCCTTTATAGTATCAGGGTTGATTGATTCCTTTCTCCTTATTGCTTTCTTTCCTCTCGTTTTCTCCTTTTCTTTATTTAAATTATTTTATTGTGAAATGTATCTTTACAGAAGAGTATATTAAATTTGTATGTAGAGTATAAAGAATAATAAAATGCTACTTTTATTAAGAAATAGAACACAACTGATACCTTTGAAGCCACCTGTATGCCCCTCCCAGTTGTATTCCCTTCCCTAATCACTACAGGTAATATCTACCCTGGCTTTTGTGTTACTTATTCCTTCCTTTGTTTTTCATTATAGTTTATCTAAGTAATATATTGTTTTGTTTTAGAAACCTGAGTGGCAAGCCCACACCTAGGTGATTACTGAAGTTACTATTAGGTGAAGATGGCCAGGATAGCCAACTGAATAGTCTCTCAGTCATAGTCTGCCTTCAGTTTCCCTAAGCATTTACAAGAGGGGAAGTCAACAGGTGAGGTCATGATTAAATTTAGGGAAATACACACATGGCTCACTAGTCAGGTCACCAGTGGGCTGTTGTATGGACCAGAAATTAGTTGTGTGGTTACAATATGGTTTGATGGGGCGTGGGCCACTCTGACTTCTCTACTTCTAATCTCCTCATGATCCCTCTCCCCACAGAGCACATGACAACAGAGAACTTCTGTGGGGTTGAATGTGCGTCCACACCAGATCCAGGCTGCTACAGTGCTTGGAGGGAAGGCATACAGGAGCTTTGACAGCACATGGTCAGATTAGCCAAGTACAGATAGTCTGAGCCAGGTTAATCTGGACATCCTGTCCTTGGGTTAAAAAGAGGGATGGAACATTGACAGTGGGGATCTTGGAGATGATAGCCTTTAACGTGTCTATTTTTATAGTCATACTGTTTTGATCTGGAATGATTGCCTTGGACATCTGGTGCACAACTATTATTCTGATATTTCTCTTTACTATCTTTTTAGACTCCTCTTCCTCTCTGTTGGGTTTCATGTTTCCTAAATCTCATGTCTTTTTCTTGGCTTACCCTATTGTTTTAGTGGCACACTTCCTCTGCCTGCTTCTTAAAGAAAGGGTATGAGAGGTAAATTCTTTGGGATTTGCATGTATGAAAATATTTTTATTCTATATTCATATTTAATTGATTGGCTGGCTATGGCATTTTAGGTTGCATTTAAAAAAATTTTAGACTCATTGTTCCATGCTTTTCTAGCTTTCAATATTAATATTGAGAAGTATAAAGTTGTTCTGTTTTCAGAATCTTTTGCATGTGATCCATTTTTTGCTCTCTGGAAGTTTGTAATAGTTTCTATTTCTTTTTTCAGTATTCTAAAATTTCAGTGATATGTCTTTTTTTAATTTTATTTTTATTTTTTAAAAATTTACATCCAAATTAGTTAGCATATAGTGAAACAATAATTTCAGAAGTAGATTCCTTAATTGCCCTTACCCATTTAGCCCATCCCCCTTCCCACAACCCCTCCAGTAACCCTCAGTTTGTTCTCCATATTTATGAGTCTCTTCTGTTTTGTCCCGCTCCCTGGTTTTATATTATTTTTGTTTCCCTTCCCTTATGTTCATCTGTTTTGTCTCTTATAGTCCTCATATGAGTGAAGTCATATGATTTTTGTCTTTCTGTGACTGACTAATTTCACTTAGCATAACACCCTCCAGTTCCATCCACGTTGTTGCAAATGGGAAGATTTCATTCTTTTTGATTGCCGAGTAATACTCCATTGTATATATATACCACATCTTCTTTATCCATTCATCCATCGATGGACATTTGGGCTCTTTCCATACTTTGGCTATTATTGATAGTGCTGCTATAAACATGGGGGTGCATGTGTCCCTTCGAAAAGCACACCTGTATCCCTTGGCTAAATGCCTCGTAGTGCAATTGCTGGGTTGTAGGGTAGTTCTATTTTTAGTTTTTTGAGGAATCTCTATGCTATTTTCCAGAGTGGCTGCACCAGTTTGCATTCCCACCAACAATGCAAAAGAGATCCTCTTTCTCCACATCCTTGCCAACATCTGTTGTTGCCTGAACTGTTAATGTTAGCCATTCTGACAGGTGTAAGGTGGTATCTCATTGTGGTTTTGATTTGTATTTCCCTGATGAGTAATGTTGAGCGTTTTTTCATGTGTCGGTTGGCCATATGGATGTTTTCTTTGGAGAAGTGTCTATTCATGTCTTTTGCCCATTTGTTCCCTGGATTATTTGTTTTTTGGGTGTTGAGTTTGATAAGTTCTTTATAGATTTTGTATACTAACCCTTTATCTGATATGTCATTTGCAAATATCTTCTTCCATTCTTTCAGTTGCCTTTTAGTTTTGCTGATTGTTTCCTTCGCTGTGCAGAAGATTTTTATGTTGATGAGGTCCCAGTAGTTCACTTTTGCTTTTGTTTCCCTTGCCTCCGGAGACGTGTTGAGTAACAAGTTGCTGCGAGCAAGATCAAAGAGGTTTTTGCCTGTTTTCTTCTCGAGGATTTGGATGGCTTCCTGTCTTACATTGAGGTCTTTCATCCATTTTGAGTTTATTTTTGGGGATGGTGTAAGAAAGTGGTCCAGGTTCATTCTTCTGCATGTCGCTGTCCAGTTTTCCCAGCACCACTTGCTGAAGAGACTGTCTTTATTCCATTGGATATTCTTTCCTGCTTTGTCAAAGATTGGTTGGCCATATGTTTGTGGGTCCATTTCTGGGTTCTCTATTCTGTTCCATTGATCTGAGTGCCTGTTCTTGTGCCAGTACCATACTGTCTTGATGGTTACAGCTTTGTAGTATAGCTTGAACTCTGGGATTGTGATGCCTCCTGCTTTGGTTTTCTTTTTCAAGATTGCTTTGGCTATTCGGGGTCTTTTCTGGCTCCATACAAATTTTAGGATTATTTGTTCTAGCTCTGTGAAGAATGCTGGTGTTATTTTGATAGGGATTGCATTGAATATGTAGATTTCTTTGGGTAGTATCGACATTTTAACAATATTTGTTCTTCCTATCCAGGAGCATGGAATCTTTTTCCATTTCTTTGTGTCTTCTTCAATTTCTTTCATAAGCTTTCTATAGTTTTCAGTGTATAGATTTTTCACCTCTTTGGTTGATTTATTCCTAGGTATCTTATGGTTTTTGGTGCAACTGTAAATGGGATCGATTCCTTGATTTCTCTTTCTGTCAGTTCATTGTTGGTGTATAGGAATGCAACCGATTTCTGTGCATTGATTTTATATCTTGCAGCTATCCTGAATTCATAAATCAATTCTAGCAGTTTTTTGGTGGAATCTTTTGGCTTTTCCGTATAGAGTATCATGTCATCTGTGAAGAATGAGAGTTTGACCTCCTCCTGGCTGATTTGGATGCCTTTTATTTCTTTGTGTTGTCTGATTGCAGAGGCTAAGACTTCCAATACTGTGTTGAATAACAGTGGCGAGAGTAGACATCCCTGTCTCGTTCCTGACCTTAGGGCGAAAGCTCCCAGTTTTTCCACATTGAGGATGATATTAGTATTGGGTCGTTCATATATGGCTTTTGTGATCTCGAGGGGATGGAAAGCCATCTATCATGCTAATGGTCAACAAAAGAAAACTGGAGTAGCCATACTTATATCAGACAATCTAGACTTTAAAATAAAGTGATGGGTCTTGATTTGAGTCTATTTTCATCTACTTTGTTGGTTCTCAGTGGACCTTTCCAATCTGTCAACTCATATCCTTTAGTTTCTGGGAAGTTTCTTGAAGTATTTTATTGATCATTTCTCCCCATTTTTTTCTTTCTGGAACTATTAGCATTTGGATATTGGACCTTTTGGACTAATTCTCCACTGTTCTTTCTTTTCTATTTTCCACCTTTATTGTCCTTTTATTCTCCTTTCTGGCAGATATTATCAACTTTATTTTCTAACCCATCAAGTTTTTCATTTCTGTTATCATGGTTTTAATTTTAAGAGTTCCTATTCATTTTTTGGTCTGTTCCTTCCTTAGAGTAAACATCTTGTTCTTTGTTTTGTTGAGGCAATATTATCGCACCTCTCTGTAACATTTGTAAAAAAAGTGTTTCTGACGTTTTTGTACCTGTGTAGTCTCTTTTCTCCAAATTGCTGTTTTACCTTTGTTGGTTTTATACTGTCTTCTTGTTAGAGGCTTTTCTCATATTTCTGGTAATTCTTGACTCGCTGCTCATGATTAATAGACTATAGGAGACTATAAATGTTTTCTGTTGCTGTGTAACAAATTACCACAAATTTAGTGACTTAAAGCAACACCCATTTATTAATTCAGTTCTGGAGGTCAAAAGTCCTAGTGGGCTTCACTGTAGTCTCTGCTTAGGATCTCACAGGCTGAAATTAAGGTGTTAGCAGCCAGGGTTCTTATCTGGAGGTACTGTGGGCATATCTGCTTATGAGTTTTTGGCAGAATTCAATTCTATATAGTTGTAAGACAGAGGCCCCCGTTTCCTTGCTGGCTGTTAGGTGGTGGTCACTTTCCACTCCTAGAGGCTGCTTTTCAGTCCCTTCCTGTGTCCTCACTCCATCTTCAAAGGCAGCAATGACATGTTGAATCCTTAGTCACCAGCTGGTGAAAGGCTCACCCAGATAATGTCCCTATTTTAAGGTCACCTGTTCATAGCAAAATAATGGGACTGATCTCTCCTCATATTCATAGGTTTGAGGATTAGGATGGGACATCTTTGAGGGGCCATAATTTGTGTTCTACAGAAACTTAGAAGACCATTGGATGATGTGATTGCTTGTATCAGACTTGTTAATGTTCACCTCTACGGTGGGCCTTTAATTAAGGAATCTCTGACATCAATATTTGTAGGTCTGTATTCTTGAATTGGTCAGATTCCCCCAGAGAATCATCTTTCAGTGTCCTTCCTGAAGGGTAGGGGCTGGTTACTGGTATTTTGGCAGCCAAGTGGGGGAAAGGGCTGAGGGTTTCTGCATATGGCATTCAGTGTGCATATTGTCATTTAATCTTACTTTCTACATGGTAGCTTTACCGCCAACTGTGCCTGGTGTTCTATAGTCCAGAGATCCTCTCTTTTACCCTCTCTAGAGAACAAAACTCCAGGCTTCTTGGGGAGGGGAGAATCAATCACCCAAAGGTGTGGAATGGAGGAAGGGGCACAGGGATCCAAATATTTAAGTGCTTCTCACACCAGTGCCAGAACAGGTATTGCCAGTTCCTGTGCCTTGTGAATATTTTTCAGTATAAATGATAATGATTCTCCGCTTTCCCTAGTTCACCATTTTCAGGTCTTCTAGGTCACTTAATCTGTTTTAGTTCACCATTTTCAGGTCTTCTAGGTCACTTAATCTGTTTTCCACATTCTGGAGTGTCCAAAATGTTGTTGCTGTTGTTTTACTCTTATTCTCCCTGTTCTTGTGGGTTTATAACTTAAAAATCCATTTAGTATGGGGATTTTTTTAGAGCTTTTGGAGGGAGTGAAATTAAATATATGGATTCCATCTAACATTTTAATCATCTTTCAACTACCACGAAATTTTCCTGAGTCTTCAGACCCACAAGACATACTTTAAAAAACAGATTGTAGGACTGAGAATGATATGCCATGCCACCTCCTCAAGTCATCTTTCTGCTCCTCAGCCCCGCTCTTCTCAGACAGCAAGCCCTTAACTTCTCTCACACTTCTAACACCTGGTAAGATGTAGTACTTTGCTGTGAGCAGATTTACCTTTGCCTGGAGTGTGGATCTCTAAACTTCATCTCCACCTCCCTTAATAGCCAGCAAGTTCCTTTTTTGTTTGTTTGTTTTAATTCAAGTCAGAGTTTACTTTCCTCTGTGATGCTTTCTTCTCTTTTCCCTTTAGGGCTTTTATAGCAGCTTAAAGCTTTCTACCTTACTTTAAGTTAAATATGTACCATCTTACCACCAGATTTTGTGCTCATACAGGACAAACGACTAGTGTAATAACTTCAATGTCTCTGGAGTCCAGTACTGGGCACATTGTAGGCACTTAATGTTGTTGAATAAGAAACCTTTTAATCTTTCACAAACCTTAATGACAGTCATAAATTAACTGTAATAAGACTGCATGTACTGAAACATCAAGTTATTTGTTTGTTTTGGTTAAAGCCACAATTCTTTTAACAATACTTGGTAGTGGTATTTTTCTTATGCTTATTAAAGGCTCTACATTTATGTATGTCTAAGAAAGAACATAGAAGGTGGGCCTGGGTAGCTCATTCGGTTGGGTGTCTGACTTCGGCTCAGGTCATGATCTCACAGTTTGTGAGTTCAAGCCCCGTGTCGGGCTCTATGCTGACAGCCTGGAGCCTGCTTCTGATTCTGTGTCTTCCTCAGTCTCTCTCCCACTCTCCTGCTCACGCTCCGTGTTTCTCTCTCTCTCTCTCTCAAAAATAAATAAACATTAAAAACAAAGAACCTAGATGTACATCGAAAATATTGAGGGGCGCCTGGGTGGCTCAGTTAGTGAAGTGTTCCACTCTTGGTTTCGGCTCAGTTCATGATCTCACAGGTTCATGAGTTTGAGCCCTATGTCAGGCTCTGCACTGACAGTGTGGAGCCTGCTTGGGATTCTCCCTTCCTCCCTCTCTCTCTGCCCTTCCCCTGCTCACATGCACTCTGTCTCCCTGTCTACCTCTCAACATAAACTTGTATAAAAAATTATTTAAAATTTTTTTAATGTTTATTCATTTTTGAGGGGGGGTGTGGAGGGGCAGAGAGAGAGTGAGACACAAAATCTGAAGCAGGCTCCAGGCTCTGAGCTGTCAGCACAGAGCCTGATGTAGGGCTCGAACCCACGAAACTGTGAGATCGTGACCTGAGCCAAGTCAGATGCTCAACCGACTAATCCACCCAGGCACCCCTGTATAAAAAATTATTTAATTACTATGATATACACCTGAAACTATATCAATTATATTGAATTGAAACAAAAAGAATATGTAAACAAATTAGCTGTTATTTAATGGCATTTGCAACTTGGGAGTGCAAAATAACTCTGCTGGTAAAAAAAAAAAGTTAAAAATCTTAAATGTTAAAGATGTAGTTTGCTTATTATGTTTTGTTTGTAGGTCAAGTCAGGATTCTTCCATGAAAGTGATTCCAAAGCTGTTGCTAAGTCCATTAGAGACCGGGTCACCCTGATAAAGAAGACAAGGGAGAAGAAACCAGCTGGCTGTTTGGAAGAACGCAGGGATTCCCAGTGCAAGTCTGTGGGGAATGTACTCCCTCAGCACCAGAATACAACTTTGTCCCCTGCTCCTGCTCAGCACACGGGGGCTGAATGTGAAGAAACTGAAGTTGATCAGCATGTTCGACAACAGTTTCTACAAAGAAAACCACAGCAGCACTGCTCCTCTGTTACAGGTAGTAGTCCTAATTTATAAAAGTAAACAAACGTGTGATTGTGTTCCCTTATCTTGAAATAGTACTTTTGTGCTTTTCAAAGAATTCTATTATCCATCATTTCATCAGTCCTTTTACAAACTCCCTGAAATAGACAAGCCAGCCTAGTTATCTTATTTTAAAATTAAGAAACTGTTTTGTTACATGACTTGTCCAAAGTGCTAATTGAATAAGAGCTATAATATTTTTACCATTTTTAAAGGTCTAATGTAAATCCTTAAATAAAGAATATTTGGAACTAAAGGGAAAATTTATTTTTTAAGGAGGAATTTTCTAGACTTTAAGATCCTTTGTTTTTAGACTCAAGTATAAAATTATTGTAGTTCCTTTAATTTTTCTGCTATAATACATTCTCTTCTCTAGAAGGACATAGTATTTTCTTTTCTTTTTTTAGTGTTTTCATAGTAATAACCAATTGTTCTGTAAAGATAGTATTTTCTAGCCAGGGTCTAAGAGAATGAAAATATATATGGCCCTTAGATTTTACTGAAATCCTAATAGTAAGTATAGATTAGTTAGGGATTTACATGAAATGGCCAGCAAATGGAGTTGATTTTTATGTGAGTCTTTGTTTTTAGGTTTGCTTTACTAAGAAAATTTTAGTTCTACTACAATGTCAGCATGGAGAGTTTACATGATGGTTTTTGGTTAATTGTATAGTGTGCATATTTTATTTCAAGTTGTCTTGGGTTGTCAGAGTAAAAGAAAATATAAAACACTTATTATTTCCCATGTCATTTAGACCTTGTGCTTCAAGTTTTTCCTTCTACCTGTTGCTTCTTTTCTTGTCATAGGTGACAATTTGTCTGAGGCAGGAGCTGGATCTGCTATACACTCAGATACTTCAAGTCATCCCAGTGTGGCCTATTCCTCAGACCAGAAGATGGGTTCTCAAGTGGTTTCCAACATCCCACAGGCTGAAATAAATGTTCCAGGGATGATTTATCCATCCCAGCAGCGAGTAGGACATTACCAACAGATTTCAGGGGTAAAGTGAACTGTTACATTTTTAAATATATAATCCATATATTTACTGTAAATGGGAGAGTTTATCTTTAACATATTTTTTTTCTTATTTAACAGCTGCAACAGCAGCCAAAGCTGTCTCAGCCCCACATTTTGCCTTTGGTTCAAGGTCAGTCCACTGTTTTGCCTGTACATGTCCTTGGACCTCCAGTTGTCTCACAACCCCAGGTTTCCCCATTAACTGTCCAGACGGTCTCACAGGTAAAGGTAAGGTGTATTTTAGAGGTTCTGTATTCTGTTAAATGTATTTAACACTGCCTAGATTTCCTCCCTTTCAAAGACTCTCTTTCATAAATTCAATATAGTTAAATAAAACTCACTGAAAGTTAAAAGTTGTTTATGCCTGAGGATGTGCCTAACATTGTGAAACTAGAATCTTGAGACACTGATTATATTATTGGCAAAGACACTGAGGACACCATATATCGATAAACAAATTTATTTATAAATCAGATCTCTTTCTCTTGGTGATGATGGTTTGTTCTTTGTATTGGACTTTTCTAGCCTGGTTTGAATGTGGAGGGATGTCTTTTGTAGTCAATTAGAAATAATATTTTATAGACAAAATCTTTGGCACTTTATCTAAATTCTTGGCTTTTTGAAAAATTTTAATTCCAGTATAGTTAAACATACAGTGTGATATTAATTTCAGGCATACAATATAGTGATCCCACACTTCCATGCATCACCCTGTGCTCATCACGACAAGTGAACTCTTTAATACCCTTCATCTATTTCACCCATCCCCCCCCACCCCCACCTGCCTTCTGGTAACCAGAAAGGTTTGTTCTCTGTAATTAAGAGTCTGTTTTCTTAGTTTGTCTCTTTTTTTCTTTGTTTGTTTATGTCATTTCTTTAATTCCACATATGAGTGAAATCATATGGTATTTGTCTATCTCTGACTGACTTGTATCACTTAGTATTATACCCTCTAGATCCATCCATGTTGTTGTAAACAGCAAGATTTCGTTCTTTATTATGGCCAAATAATATTCCATTGTGTTTATACACACACACACACACACACACACACACACACACATATACCATCTTTATCCATTCATCTATTGATGGACACTTGGGTTGCTTCCATAATTTTGCTGTTGTAATTAGTTTCGCTATAAACATCAGAGTGCATATATCTTTTTGAATTAGTGTTTTTTGTAATCTTTAGGGGGGAAATACCCAGTAGTGGAATTGCTGGATCATATGATAGTCCTATTTTTAATTTTTTGAGGAAGCTCCATATTGTTTTCCAGAGTGGCTGCACCAGTTTGTATCCTCATCAACAGTGCAAGGGGGTTCCTTTTTCTCCACATCCTTGCCAACACTTGTTTCATGTGTTTTTGGTTTTAGCCATTCTGACAGGTATGAGGTGATATCTCATTGTAGTTTTGATTTGCATTTCCCTGATGATGAGTGATGTTAATCATCTTTTCATGTGTCTGTTGGCCATCCGTATGTCTTCTTTGGAGAAATGTCTGTTCATGTCTTCTCCCCATTTTCAATTGGATTATTTGTGTGTTTTGGTGTTGAGTTGTATAAGATGTTTATGTATTTTGGATACTGACAGTTTATTAGATCTTGGCTTTTTTTGATTCATGTTTATTTCTGTAGGAGAAATAAGTGTGTCTTTTTGACTCTCAAACTTAGCATTATTCATTTCTGACAAGGAGTAAACAGTGTTTGTAAGAGTTCATATATTGACTATTCTGGTTCCCTAGGTTATGAACTCTGGACACATGGTTCAGCTTTTTTTTTTTTTTTTTTTTTTTTTTTTGCCATCACTGCAGTTTCTTTTCTCAACCTCACCAACTCCTATGTGTGCCTTTTGTCTTTGGGAATGAGATGGTCTGAGCTCCTAAGGCATTCTCTGTATATGATTCAGTTAGCAGATGGTGCATCTGTTTCTTTTAAGGGATTGATATATAGTAAGTCACAGTTCATCAAACAGTTTTTAATGACTACCATTTCTATGTATGTAAGATAAAATAAAATATGGTCCATACCCTTAAGGAGTTCACAGTCTTGTAGGAGAAAGCATACACATACTTGACAAATGCCTGATGTATTTAAAACCTGCTGGGGGTAAATTTAATCTGATAGAGTTGACAGTGCATTGTATTTGGCTAGTGTTTGGTGATAACATGGTACATATTCATAATTGAGCTCTTGTGGTTTGATATGCCTCTTTCTTAGACTTTCATGCCAAGTGTGTTGAAAGGATGCTTAAATTATCTTAGGTTCAACCACATAAGTATGCAGATATGTGTATTTTAAAATGTGCTCCAAAAATTTTTTAAGTTTCAAAAATTAGTGTAAGAGTATTATTTACCTATTTAAAAATAAAGCCTATGAAGTTATAAAGAAGATCATGAAAATCACCTGTTATTTCTCCAGCTAGAGACAACTTTTTGTTTATATTTGTCAATACAGCCTCTAGATTTGTCTTTTTTCCTATTATACATATATAATTTTGTTTATATACATCTGTATATCACATACATGCTATTTTTTAGACTCCCCCCCATATATAGAAGCCACATAAGCAAGCACTTTGTTGGTGTCTTTTTATGAATGTGGTGGTTCAAGTTCTAGGAATTATTACATCCAACCTATATTTATTCAGCCAACTCTCTCTCCTCTTTGGAGATCTTCTATGTTCATTTTAGCTATGATATTGAAATCCTTTTGAGCTTTTTCTTGGAACTTCCAGTGTCTAGTGTGTGAAGGTGTTAGATTCAGTTACTCTGAATCTCTGCCAGGGCTTGAATGAGTTATATAACAAGTGCAATAAATGAGAAGCCACGAGTAGTATATTATTAGGACTGGTCTCAATCCCTTAGCGTATTCAACTAGTATTTACTCATGGTATTAAAGATTTTTATAGGACTAATACCAGTACCTTTTTGATAGCTTACTGAACTTTTTAGAACATAGCATTATTTTATCTATCGTTTTGTCTGGGAGAGTCCCATTAAAATGGGCATGGCATATGCATTTATAATTTGAATTTTCCTTGCACCACAACCAGGAACTGCAGCTGAACTTTGGAACAGATGGACAAACTTCAGCCCAACATATGACTTTAGACTTGTCAGTTACTGGAGTTCCACAACCAGTCTTTTCTGCAGTTTCTCCTCAGACATTGTCTGCTTCACGAATGATTTCCCAGCATCCAAAATTGGTCTTCAACTTGAGCCTGGCCCTAGAAATGGAAATCAGGAATTAACCAAATCACCAGATTCTAATGACTTCTAACTTCTTTTCTTTGTTTGTTTGTTTTTTTTTTTTTTTGAGAGAGATAGAGAGCACATGCATGTGGGGGGGGGGGCCAGGGGGAGAGAGAAAGAAAGGGTGGGGAAGAGAGAGAATCCCAAGCAGGTTCCATGCCCAGTATGGAGCCTGATGTGGGGCTCAGTCTCACAACTCTGAGATCATGACCTGAGCTGAAATCAAGAGTCGGATGCTTAACCAACTGAATCACCCAGGCACCCCCAGAATTCTAGTTTATTATTGGTTAACTGTTCTCAAGCTTTGTCAAATAATTCTGCACAATACATGAGCAGTGCACAGAAGGCTGCTGGTACAGTTCAGCTCCCTTCTAATTCCACTGGGGGGCATTCAGGGGCCAATTAGCCTTCACAAAAGATATATTTAGTACCCCACCCATACCCCGTAGTACATCAGGAGTCTAGGAGACTCTAGGTTCTTCAGTGCCACAAAGCCAGACTGTGTATTTGAAGAAACCTTGTTTCCAAGCCTCTAGTCAGCAGCAGCCATTAATTTTACAACCTAAGATTATGGCATCACTACAAAAAATTGTGCAGTGGGATTGTATTCTGAGAGTGTCTGAAGCTCATGCAAGTCAGCAGCAGTGAAAAGGTGATATTAAAAGTGTGATTCAGTCCCTGCAATGACCCTCTTACTCCATTCAACACACTTTTCCAGGGCCACCTGCAGAACTGCCATCCTTCCCATTGAAGGCTCCTGGGCAGCTGCCATTTGTGATACATCCCCAGAACAAGCTTTTTAGCCATCATAGCCAATTTACCCAATCCAGGCTACAGCACAGTGTGTTTATTCACTGCCAGCCCCAGAATATCTTCTTTGTACTGTACAACCACCAGGCTCACAGTCAACTCATTCTGTGCAGACTTCTTATCCATTCCTGCCTGTGGTACAGGCCTCTTATTTGGCTCAAGCCTAAGGGCATCCTGCTTTTCCAGTGCAACCTCAGGTTTTGTCAGCTTTTCCAGACCAGCCAGCATATATGATCCAAGCAGCTTACTCTGTGCAATCTATAGAACAGTTTGCTTACTGGGCACTGCCACTTGAGCATGCCCATTATTCAGCACAAATTGCTTACACCATCTAGACAACTGAACAGGCAACCTACATAACTCAGCAAGTATACACAGTAAACCCTACCGATAACAAGCACATACATATTGCAAATGCTGCAGATCAGAAGTTACACTCCATACCACCTTATGTAGTACAGACTTCTGATGAACAAATCTATTTAACACAACCCTAAGGTGGTAATTCTTCAAAGTTGGAGCAAAAGACATTTTTAACATTAATCTTAATGTCCAGTACTCAGCAGCTGCATCACAAGCAGATGTTGGTTTTAGACACCAGCAGCTAAAAACCCACTCAATTAGCATTACATGTCAGAGGGTCATGGAAGGACAACTTAAGCATCCTGCGCAGATGTCCTTCATTCAACAGGCCTCCTCACAGGCCCAGATCCACCCCCCCCCCACTTTATCTACACAGTTTTCACGATCATATCTAACACCAAGCCAGGTTTCTCATTCAGTTTTCATTCAGCATCTGCACATGACTCATTCATCTTATAGAGAAGCACAGAAAAGCCATCAGTTGTCTACTAAAGAAGGTCTTGTAAATCAACAGCAGTCTTTGGGTAGCCACCACGCTGCTTTCCAGCAGCGTTTACCTCATTCACAGGCACCTAACCAAGTTCAGACATTACCAGTTATGTTGAAGGTATGGATAGGGTACGGATTATACCTCCTTTGCAAGAAAACTTGCAACCAGTGGCAATGGAAAAATACATAATGCAGCCCTTAAAGCAGACTCAAGTGCTTCAGCATTAGCAAACATTTCCCCTGAAGAAAACCCTAGTGTAGCACCAGCCAGCATGCATTCAGCAGCAGTCTGCTGTCCAGCCACAGTGGCAACATCTTCTGGCTCAACACTTGTTTTTCTGTCAGCAGAAACACAATTACAACAGCAGACCCTCTGTCAAAGCTCTGGGGTATTTCTTTCAAATCAGCCACCTTCTTCTGCTCATCAACACTTAGTATTCCAGTGCAGGCTTCCACTGTCTTTTAGAGCATTTCTATGTTATAGACACAGCAGCATTTGCAAAGCCAAGAAATTCCAAAGGTAAATCCTCCTGGAGGAAAAATATAGATGATTGTGATTTTTCTGTGATGTTCAAGGGTCAGGGAGATAGTGAGCTAGGTAGAAGTGGCATTGTACGGGGAGTCACAGTCCCCATTCCTGGGTCTTTTCCTTATTCAGTGCGTGGGCTTGACTCAAGTCTCTGGGGTTTCCTCATCTCTAAAGTTGGAGGGGTTAAACCAGATGATGATAACAAAAAAAAATATTTGAGCACCTACTTGGGATGTATCAGTGAATAAAACACAAAAATCCCTTCTGGCATTGACTTTTGTTTCCTAATGCAGAAAGACTCTGTTAATAACCTTAATAAAAGGTAAATTTATAATATGGTCCCAGGAGACTGGGGGAAATGTGGAGCAGGGTAAGGAGGAAAGTGGGTTGTAATTTTAAATAAGGTAGTGATCAGGGTAGGCCTCATTGACATTTGAGCAAACATTTGAAGGAGGTGATGTAGCCCACAGTGCACATTTGAGGCAGAGGGAATAAGCAGTGAAAGGCCCTGGAGAAGGAGAGTGTCTGGCATGTTTGAAGAACAGCAAGGAGGCCAGTTAATTCTAAAATGTTAGGAGCCAGTGATTATCTTATTACTCTACATTTATAACACAGCATTTGCCTTTATGAGATGATAGTAATGGACACTATTAAGTGATTCCCAGGTGCCAAATACTGTCTTAATGAGTTTACAAGTACTATTCTCACAACTGTATGAATTGTAGCTACCATTACTCCTGTTTTATAGGTGAGGAAACTGAGGTTCACAGAGGTTACAGGAAGGTCAGGATTTGAACCCAAACTATTTGGCTGCAAAGGCTGTGCCCTTAATCATTACACCCATCAGCCAGCCTCTTTGTAAGATAGTATCCTCCCTGCCAGAATTGGAGAAGACGGACATGATGACTTCATTGAGATTTAGTTAATTCAGGGGATTGATTGAATTCTTTATAGAAAGAAATTGACAATCTAGTATTTTCTTGTTTTTGTGTGTGTATGTGTGTGTGTGGCTGTTTTGTTCTGCTTTAGATAACTCTGAAGACTCTGAATTTATTGAGTTTGGCTAATAAAATGCCTTGAGGTCCTTAGATAAAAGGTGTACTGTCCTGTAGGAATTTTCTATTGATGATATATTAGTATTCCAAACAGCTATTATCTCAAGTACTGTGTATTTTTATAAAATTCCCTCTTCCTCAAGGGTATAAATTATAGTGAATTCCAGTGTGTGTAAGCTGACTCCTAACAGAAACAATCAAGGATTAATAAAGATCTTTGCAGTTGATGGTTCTTCAGACAAAGCATGCTATTCTGGGGTTATTTCTTTAAAAAAATTCTTTTAATGTTTATTTATTTTGAGAGAGAAAGAGAGCATGAACAGGGTAGGAGCAGAGAGAGAGGGAAACACAGAATCCAAAGCAGGCTCCAGGCTCTGAACTGTCAGCACAGAGCCCGATGCGAGACTCGAACCCACAAACTACGAGATCATGACCTGAGCCGAAGTCAGACGCTTAACCGACTGAGCCACCCAGGAGCTCCTGGGGTTATTTCTTTAGAATAAAGTTCTTCATGAAGTATTTTGGAATGGAATATTCGTTTCTGTAGGTGTGTGCTGTATACTTTCCTTACCTAATTAAAAAAAAAATTCCTCAACATTTTATTAAGAAAAATTTCAAAGATAACATAAAAGTTGAAAAATCATAAAGTGAACATCCATATAACCTACCAACTAGATTCTATAGCTAACTTCTGTTGTATTTGCTCAATTACATATCCATCCCTTTATTCACTTATCAATCCATCTCGTTTTTCTGGCACATTTCAAAATTAAAGTTGTTGACCTCAGTATACTTCATAAATACTTCAGCATTCATATCATTGGCTAGAACTGAGCATTAATTTTTTTAGTTTATATTTGTATGCAGTAAAATGCATAGATTATAATTCAATGAGATTTCACAAATGCTTACACTTGTGTTATGCAACCAATTATCAAAATATAGACCAGGTGTTGGCAAACATTTTCTGTAAAGGTATAGGTAGTAACTATTTTAAATTTTTTTTTCAACGTTTATTTATTTTTGGGACAGAGAGAGACAGAGCATGAATAGGGGAGGGGCAGAGAGAGAGGGAGACACAGAATCGGAAACAGGCTCCAGGCTCTGAGCCATCAGCCCAGAGCCCGACGCGGGGCTCGAACTCACGGAGTGCGAGATCGTGACCTGGCTGAAGTCGGACGCTTAACCGACTGCGCCACCCAGGCGCCCCGGTAGTAACTATTTTAGTCGTTGTGGGCTATAGAGTCTCTGTTACAGCGACTCAACTCTGCTATTACATGCATGAAAATGGCCATAGACAATATATAAAAAAAAATGGACGTGGCTGTGTTTCAATATAACTATTCACAAATAGATGGTGTGCCAGCTTTGGCCTGAAGGCTGTAGCTTGTCCATCCAATACAGAATACTGCCATTACTTCAGAAAGCTCCCTTATGACTCTTCCCAGTCAATACTCCCCACACCCCCACCAGAGTTGACTGTTGTTGAGTTTTTTCACCTTAGTTTATCCTGTTCTAGATCTTCATATAATTGGAATCATACGGTGTGTACTCTTGTAGAAGGCTTCTCTCAGTAGATTTTTGAGATTGATCCATATTGTGTGTATCAATAATTTCTTTTTACTGCAGAGTAATATTCTATTTGAATATTCTATTTCTATTTGAATATACCAAATCTGTCCATTTTACTATTCATGAGTACCTGAGTGGTTTCTAGTTTGGGGTTATTAATAATAAAACTGCTGTGAATATTCTTGTATAAGTCTTTTTGTTAACATATGTTTTTATTTCTCCTGAATAATACCTAGGAGTAGAATTGCTGGGCCATGGGATAGGTATTTGTTTACCTTTTTTCCAGATTGGCACTATTTTACAGTAACATCAGCAATATATGAGTGTCACACCCTCACTAACACTAATTTTAGCTATTCTGGTGGGTGTGTAGTGGTATCTTGTAGTTTTAATTTGCATTTCCCTGATGACTGTGTTGTTGAGCACCTTTTCATGTATTTATTGGCCTTTGTGTATTTTTCTTTGTGAAGTGTCTGTTCAAGGCATTTGCCCATTTTACTTTGCCCATTGTAGTTTGCCTTACATTGTTGGCTTGTACAAGTTCTTATATATTCTGGATAATACTAGTCTTTTAGCAAGTATATGTTTTACAGATCTATTCTCCAATTGGTGGATTGCTCATTAATTTTTGTAATGATTTCATTTGACGAAACAGAGTATTTAGTCTTGATGAAGTTGACGAAACAGAGTATTTAATCTTGATGAAGTCTAATTCATCAGAATTTTCTGTTGTGGTTACTTTTTTCTGTGGCCTCAGAAACCTTTGCCTACACCCAAGTTACAAAAATACTCCCTGTTTTATGGTTTTAGGTTTAATGTTGAGGTCTGTAGTCCATCCTACATTAATTTTATGACTGGTGTGAAGTAGGAGGTCAAAGTTCTTTCTTTTCCCCATATGAATAACCCACTGTTTAAGCTGTTGAAAAGATTTTGTTTTCCCATTGGATTGTTTAGCATATTGTCCAAAGTAAAATAAACTTATAAATATGAATCTGTTTCTGGGCAATGTATCCTGTTGCATTGATCTAGTTGTCCATCCATTTGCCAGCACCACACTGTCTTGATTACTGTTGATTTATAATATATCTTGAAGTTAGATAATACAATTCTTTCTACTTTGTTTGCATTTTCAAGATTTCTTTGGATATTCCAGGTCCTTTGCATTTCCATATAAATCTTAGAATTAGATGGACAATTTCTACCAAAAAATGGTGGAATTTTAGTAGGGATTGTTTCAGATCTGTAGATCAATTTGAGGAGATATGACATAACAATATTGAATCTTCCAACCCAGGAAAATGGCATATTTCTTCATTTATTTATATCTTCTATCATTTCTCGGCAATGTTTTGTAGTATGGGGATTGTGGCACATCATTTGTATGTGTGTGGTGGTAGTGGGAACTCACCTTTGGATAAGCTTATTCCTAATTTATGTTTTGATGATACTAAAAATGGAATTACTTTTTAAATTACATTTTCCAATTGTTTGCCATTTTTATATAAAGTAAAATTGTTTTTTTCACCTTTTGGGATGAGCACTGGGTGTTGTATGGAAACCAATTTGACAATAAATTTCATATTTAAAAAAATTGTTTTTTTGTCCTTGTACTCTGTGTCTTTATGAAGTTCAATTTATTAGTTCTTGTTCTTTCATTGATTCCTTGAGATTTTCAATGTAAATAATCAAATGCAGACAGTTTTATGTCTTCCCTTCTAATCTTTATGTTTTTTATTTCTGTTTTTGCCTTATTGCACTGGCCTCAACCTCTAGTACAATGTTAAATAGCAAAAAAGATACTGGACATTTTTCCTTGTTCCCTGATGTAAGGGAGAAAGTGCTTGATATTTCACCACTAAGTATGCTGTTAGATGTAGGGTTTTCTAGATGACCTTTATCAGATGAAGAATTTCTCTATATTCTCAATTCACTAAAAATATTTTATCCTGAGTGGATGTTGAATTTTGTCAAATGCTTTTTTTCTGCATCTGTTGAAATGGTGATATGACATATGACTAATATGGCTAAATTTACATATACCATTTTACTATTTTTTCTCTTTACCCCTCTGGTTTTTTTTTTTATTTCTCCTGGCCAAACTTCTTTGGGTAAAAAAAATTTTTTTTAGAATCCAGTTTTAATTTTACTATTTTTTTTAGCTAAATACTCTTCCTATGTTTTAGCAATTTCTATCAACTTTATTTATCTAGGCATTCTTTTATTGAGATATAATTCATACACCATAAAATTCACCCTTTTAAAGTGTACAATTCTATGATTTTTAGTGTATTCACAAGGTTGTGCCACCATCACCGCTAATTCCAGGATATTCTTGTCACCCTGAAAGAAACGCCCTATCTATTAGCAGTCATTATTCTTTACCCCCAACTCCCCTGCCCCTGCCATTCACTTATCCAATATCTATTTAGTTGCTTATTCTAGACATTTCATATAAATGGAATCATGCAATATATGCCTTTATGGGTCTGGCTTCTTTCACTTATTATAATGTTTTCAGGGTTTATCCATGGGGTAGCATGCATCAGTATTTCATTCTTTCTTACAGCCAAATAATATTCCGTTGTATAGACATATTTTGTTTACGCCTCCATCAGTTGTTGGACATTTGGGTTGTTTTTACTTTTTTGTTGTGACTAATGCTAGTATGAGCATTTGTGTACAAGTTTTTGTGTGAACATTCATTTCTCTGGTAATATACTCAGGAGTGAAATTGCTGAGCCATATGGTAACTCCATGTTTAACTTATTGGGGAACTGCCAAATTTTCCAAAGCATGTGTACCATTTTACATTCCTACCAGCAAGGTATAAGGATTTCAATTTCTTCACATCCTTCCCAACACTTGTTATTTGTCTTTTTGATTGTAGCATCTTAACGGATGTGAAGTGGTTTGCATTTCCTTAAAGGCTAATAATGTTGAGAATCTTTTC
The DNA here is from genome assembly GCF_014898765.1 of Herpailurus yagouaroundi. Classification (NCBI taxonomy): domain Eukaryota; kingdom Metazoa; phylum Chordata; class Mammalia; order Carnivora; family Felidae; genus Herpailurus; species Herpailurus yagouaroundi. Next base: position 264,821 of record NW_024419868.1, read on the forward strand.
AAATGCTTGTGGACTCTTTGTGTATCTTCTTTTTTTCTTCTTTGGAGAAATATCTATTCAAGTCCTTTGCCCATTTAAAAACATATTTTTTAATGTTTATTTATTTTTGAGACAATGCGAGAGACAGAGTGCAAGTGGTGGACGGGCAGACAGAGGGAGACACAGAATCTGAAGCAGCCTCCAGGCTCTGAGCTGTCAGCACAGAGCCCAACGCAGGGCTCGAACTCACGAACCATGAGATCATGACCTGAGCCAAAGTCGGACGCTCAACCAACTGAGCCACTCAGGCGCTCCAGTCCTTTGCCCATTTTTAAATTAAGGTTCTTTTTGTCTTTTAATTGTTGAGTTTTAAGTGTTGTTTATATATTCTGGATGCTGGACCCTTATCAGATTTGCAACTTGCCAGTATTTTCTCCCATTCAGTGTGTTCTCTTTTCACTTTCTTGATACTGTGCTTTGCAGCTTAAAACTTTTTAATTTGATAAATCCAATTTATGTTTTCTTTGGTTGCTTTGTGCTTTTGTAATTTTTCCTTTTTTATTTTTTATTTATTTTTTTTTTTAATTTTTTTTTTTCCAACGTTTATTTATTTTTGGGACAGAGAGAGACAGAGCATGAACGGGGGAGGGGCAGAGAGAGAGGGAAACACAGAATCGGAAACAGGCTCCAGGCTCTGAGCCATCAGCCCAGAGCCCGACGCGGGGCTCGAACTCACGGACCGCGAGATCGTGACCTGGCTGAAGTCGGACGCTTAACCGACTGCGCCACCCAGGCGCCCCAAATTTTTCCTTTTTTAATTTGAAAGCCTTTTATTTCTTTTTCTTCCTGATTGCTCTTTCTAGAACTTCCAGTGCCATGTGGAATAGAAGTAGTGAGAGAGGACATCCTTGTATGATTCCTGATCTTAGTGGGAAAGATTTGAATCTTTCACCATTAAGTGTAATGTTAGCTATGGATGTTTCCACTTTTAAACAACTTTATTCAGGTATAATTTATGAACAATAAACTGCATATATTTATAGCATACAATTCAATGACTTGATAGATATATGCCACAATCAAGGTGCTTAACATTTCACCAAACCCCAAAAGCTTCTTGTGTCCCTTTTCAGTGTTTTTTTTTTTGTGGTTTCTCAAGTGATTTTAATTTACATTCTTAATTCTTCAGTTTCTACATGGCTTTAATATTTTATTTAATAGTGTATTATATAAAATATAAGAACCATGTAACCATTTATTCCCTCTAGGCTTTAAGCTATCATTGATATATATATACACACACACACATATATATATATATATATATATATATATACACACACACATATATATATGTGTGTGTGTGTATATATATACATATATATTATACCTACATGTATCATAAGCCATACAATGCAATCTTATAACTTTTGCCTTATATAAACAAACATTTTTCAAGAAATTAAGAGAACAAATTTAAACTTTGATGAGGTCCAATTTTTCAATTTATTTATTTATTTTTTGTATTGATTGTGTCTTTGGTGTTAAATCTAACTTTTTGCCTAGTCTTAGACCCTGGAGTTATTCTCTTGTTTTTGTTTGTTTGTTTGTTTAAGTTTATTCATTTATTTTGAGAGAGAAGAAGGGGACAGGTAGAGATAGAGGAAGAGAGAGAGAATCCCAAGCAGGCTCCACGCTGTCAGTGTAGAGCCTAACATGGGGCTTGATCTCATAAACTGTGAGATCATGACCTGAGCCAGAATCAAGTTTGGACACTTAACTGAGCCACCCAGGTGCCCCTATTTGTTTTTTAATTTATGGTTTTCACTTATGATCTAGGTGATCTATGTTATTTTGTTAATTTTTGTATAAGGTGTGAGGTTAAGTTCCGGATTTTTCTTTTTCTTTCTTTTCTTCTACCTATAGATGTACAATTGCTCTAGTGTGATTTGTTGAGAAGACTACCCTTCTTCCATTGAATTACTTTTTATACCTTTGTCTAAAATCAGTTGGGCATATTTGTGTGGGTCTTTTTCTGGGTTCTCTATTTTGTTAAATCCATTTATGTCTCTGTCTCCCTGTTAATTACATAGGTCTTGATTACTGTTGCTGTACAGAAAGACTAACATTGAGTAAAGTGTTTTCTCCCCCTGCCTTCTTTTTTTAAAGATTATTTTAGTCATTATCTAGCTATTATAGGACTTCTAACTTTCCATATAAAGTTTAGAATAATCTTGTCTATATCTATAGCAAATCTTGTCAGGATTTTGATAGTAATTGCATTAATCCTATATATAAATGTGGGGAGAATTGACATGTTTACTGTATTGAGTCTTCCACTACTCATGAATGCAGTGTCTCTCCGTATATTTAGGTCTTCTTTGATTGTTTTCATTAGCACTTTGTAATTTTCAGCATACATATACTGAACATCTTTTATTAAATTTAAGTATTAAGTAATTTTCTTTGAAGAGATTACAAATGGTATTGTTTTTCATTTCAGTTTCACATGTTCATTGTACATAGAAATGCAATTGGTGTGTGTGGGAGGGGGTGTGTGTGTCTTGTATCCTATGACTTTGCTGAACTTAATTATTTTTAGAAGAGTTTTTTGGGTAGAATATTTGTGATTTTTTTTTTATGTAGACAATCATGTAATCTCCAAAATGTAGACCATTTAATCTCTTTCTACTCTATATGCCATTCTCTTTCTACTCTGTATGCCATTTAGTTCTTATTTTCCTTTTGTTGTGCTGGTTAGCATTTCAAATACTGTGTTGAATAAGAGTGATGAGAATGAACGTACCTTGTTTCTAAGCTTAGAGGAAAACATTAAGTCTTTCACGATTAGGTATGATGTAAGCTATAGATTTTTCCTATATGCTCTTTATCAAGTTGAGGTAGTACCTAGCAGCTATTTCTGAGTCACTGAGAAAAATTCCTTTTCTGTGTTAATATAATTTTATGATTTTTTTTTTACCTATTGGTGTTGTGGATTACATTGATTTCAAATGTTGAAACAGCATTGCATCCTTGGAATAAACCCATTTGGTCATAATGTATAATTCTTTGTGTGTATTGTTGGATTTAATTTACTAATATTTCATGCAGGATTTTTGAATCTTAAGTTCATGAGAGATATTAGTCTGCCATTTTTCTATATCTTTGTAATTTTCTGTCTGGAGATTGTATCAATTGCTGAGAGAGGATGCTGAAGTTTATAATCGTAGATTTATATATTTCTCTTTTTAGCTGATTTTTTCCCATTTGTTTTGAAGGTCTCTTGTTCCATGCAATCACATTTAGGATGGCTAGGTCTGCTTGTTGGATTGATCTTTTTATCATTATATTATGTCCCTCTTCATCCCTACTAATTTTCTTTTCTCTGAAGTACACTTTATCTGATACTACATATCCACTCCTGCTTTCTTTTGATTAATGTTAGCATGGTATATCTTTCTCCTTCTTTCTACTTTCAACCTACTTGTCTTATTGTGTTTAAAGTGAATTTCTAGTAGAAAGCATCCAGCTGGGTTGGGGGTTTTTTTGTTGTTGTTTTTTTACCCACTCTGCCCATGTTTTCCTTTCATTTGGTATATTTAGACCATTTACACTCAAAATAATTATTGATATCTTAGGACTTAAGTTTGACATTTTAGTATTTGCTTTTTGTTTCTTTCCCATGTTTCTCCTTCCTCTGTTTCTCTGTTCTTGTCTTCCTGTAAGTTACTTGCAGATTTTTTCAGGATTCCTTGTTTTATTTATACTGTTTGCATGTATTGTGCTGTATAGTTTTTTAGTGGTTGCTCTAGGTATTACTCTCTGTATATGTAACTAATACACTCTTCTAGTATGGACATTTTACCACTTCAGGTTGAGTATTGAAACCTTACTTCCATTTAGGTCTCCTTACCCTTCCTACTTTTAAAATATAATTGTCTTGGGGCGCTTGGGTGGCTCAGTTGGTTAGGTGTCCAACTTTGGCTCAGGTCATTATCTCACAGCTTGGCTCATTAGTCTGAGCCCCACATTGGGTTCTATGCTGACAGCTCAGGGCCTGGAGCCTGCTTCGGATTCTGTGTCTCCCTCTCTCTCTGCCCCTCCCCTGCTCGCACTCTGTCTCTCTCTCTCTATATCAAAAGTAAATAAACACTAAAAACATTTTAAATATAATTGTTTCAGAGCACCTGGGGGGCTCAGTTGGTTGAACGTCCAACTTCAGCTAAGGTCATAATCTCACAGTTCATGAGTTCAAGCCATGTGTCCGGCTTTGCGCTAACAGCTCAGAGCCTGAGCCTGCTTCAGATTCTGTCTCTCTCTCTCTCTCTCTCTCTCTCTCTTTCCCCCTCTCTCCCTCCCTCCCTCCCTCCTCTGCTCACGCTCTGTCTCTCAAAAATAAATAAATATTAAAAAATTAAAAATAAATAAAAATAAAACATAATTGTCTCAAGTGTATCCTCATATGTTAAGTACCACAATAGATGTTATATGTTTACAGACCTACTAGCGAAAAGTTCTAGTTTTGTTTAGTCTGAGAATATCTTTTTTTCTCTTTCATTTCTGAAGGTATATTTTGCTGGGTGTAGAATTCACGGTTAACAATTATTTTCTTCCAGCATTTGAAAAATGTTATGCCCCTCCTTTTGGCTTCCATATGTTTAGGTGAGAAATATGCTGTCATTCAAGTTGATGTTCCACTAATGTAATGTGTCATTACTTCCTAGTTGCTCTTAAAATTTAGTTTTTACAAGTTTAATTATGATGTATCTTGGCATGGATTTCTTTGGGTTTATCCTCTTTGAAATTCACTCAGCTTCATGCATTTGTTTTATGTCTTTGGCCAAATATGGGAGGTTTTCAACTGTTATTTCTTTGAATATTATTTTCTGCTACATGTTCTTTCTTGTTTCCTGCCAAGGCTCCAATTACATAAATTTTCAGTCTTTTATTTTTTTTATTGTGTTCCATAGGTTTAGAGGCCCTGTTAATTTCTTTCAGTTTCTTATCTCTTTTATTCAAACTGAGTAAATTCTAATTAATCTGTATTCAAGTTCACTTATTCTGTTTTCTGTCATTTGCATGCTGTTAATTAGCCCATTCAGTTAGTTTTTTATTTACATTATTTTTTATTTCTATAATTTCTATATAGTTCATATAAGTTCTATTTTTTTCCTCAGGTTTTCCATTTTTTCATTTGTTTCCAGAGAAATTGTAATTACTTACTGAGGATTTTTTTCTGACAGCTGCTGTAAAATCCTTGTAAGATAATTCCAGCATCTGATTCATCTTGGTATTGATGTGAGTTGATTGCATTTTCCCATTTGAGTTGTGATTTTTCTTTTCATGTGACAAGTGATTTTTTTTGTTGTATATTGGATATTTTTAGTATTATGATTGGAGACTCTTGGTCATATTTAAATCTTCTATTTTAGCAGGCACTTGGACTATTGAGTTTAGCCTGTAGACTCTATCCTTCTTTTGTGGGCCATAGTTCCAAAGATAATTTAGTTTCTTGAGCTCTTGTAATACTGTTCTGGTCTGCTTGGTCTTCTGGCTCTTGTTGAGCCCTCACTGGGCCCCTATTGGTGCTCCCTGCAGTAGTGGAAAGGGTTTTTCTGGGCTGCCAAGTGTAGATTTCAGGAGTGGTAGATGCTGGGCCGAAGGATGGAAAGCATATCCCCTGGCCTCTTATCTGGCCACCTGATGCTGGTACCCTTCATACTCGATCTTGCCTAGTGCCACTAGAATATGGAAGCATTTACCTGGTTACTGTTTATTGCTGGTCAGGAGTTAAGGGGTCATCATGGCTCTCTGCCACTGGACACAGGTGAGGACATAATGATGTGGGTTGCCTTCTGCCTTTAGGTGAAGTGTCAGGAGACACCTAGTCTGGAACTTTTCCTGCTGTGTGGTGGAGCACAGGAGCTTCTGGGTCTGGAAGGCTCCGTACTACCCGACTCTTTCCTCTGTTTCTTCAATCTTGTAAGAATGTTGGTGTTTTCTTCTGATTTTTATCTGCTATAGGGATTACTCTCAGATGAAAAGCCATAAAAATGGCAAACTCATCCACTATTCTTCCTTTTTTCCTACTGTCACCTTCCTACCAGTTTCTACCTGCTTTTGCTTGGTCTCAGGCAGTGTTTTGTTTTAAATTTGTCCAGCACTTTCATTGGTAACTTCCTAGGGTGGGGGAGGGTATTAGAAGTAGAACCTTACTTTCCAAATTTTTGTCATTGCAAAATAGCACTTACGTGAGGTAATCACTGTAGTCCTGTCAGTAAACCCTAGAAAGTTGAAGGGATGGTATGAATTTCTGATATTTGGGTTATTTTACTGCCAAGGTAGAGGAAAGAGAGATCTTCAGTCTGGTCAAATAGCAAGCTATGCTTACATTTTGTGTCTGTCTCTCCAATAAAACTGAAGATTTTTTGCATAGAGATCTGTACACTATTTACCTCTGTATTCCTAGCACCTAGCATAATGATTGATAAAAATAGTTGCTTGTTGCATGTCTCTTGAATAAATTAATAAATAACAATGTCTATAGATATCTCTATCATCCTGTTCTCAGTGACAGAAGTGTTCTTTGTTAATATTTATCATTCTTGTTGCCTAATCAGGACTTCCAAATTGATAATGAACTTGTGTTTGGTGGGTGACCTAATATCTGTTCTTATTTGTCCATTTTATTTTCCCATTTAGAAATGGACTAGGGACATAAGAGACAGGAAGTGAATCATGAATTCAGATGTCCCAATTGTGGTTTTGATCATATTATCAAACAACATGGAAAACCACTTATTCTGATAATTATTTATTGCGAAGGTCAGCATTTCTTACTTCCTCTAGTGTGATGTGTAGTAGTAGTGAATTAGTACTTCCAGTGGTTAAGATTGATTTCATTTGACGTTGTGGTCTAATCAAGTATCCATTTAGATGGTTTCATTTTCAAGCTCTTGAAGAGAAATATTAAACCTCAGCATTTTATATGCAGTTGCATCCCTGCTCAGTATGTTTCGATATCACTTTGCTTTTCTACCACAATATTTGCATTATTTTTTCTTTTTTAAAAATCTTTTCCCAGTTACTTTAATTATATGAGTAATATGCCAATATATACTTTTGGTAAAAATTTAAAACAATACAGAGAAGCCTCATTTGATCCACCCATATCCTTGTTCCTTCCGTTGTCAGATTGGTGTATATTCTTTCAGATATTTTTCAGTGTAGTTACATGTATAGATATGTACACTTAGACCGTACACAACATTGTTTTCTGGTTTGGTCTTTAAGCACATAAAAGAGATCCTACTGTATATGTCACTTTGTACTTTTTTAACTTAATTATGTGTCTTGGAAATATATCTTTATTATTACATATAGGTATACTGGATTTCATTTAATTTTTATTTAATTGCTCCATAGTATTCATTAGTAAGACTACACTGAAGTTTGTTTAGCTGTTCCTCCTGCTGATGAACATTTTGGCTCTTTCCAGTTTTTCACTATGTTTTAAAAATTTATTTTTATTTTATATTTATTTGTTTATTTTTAATATTTATTTTTGAGAGAGAGAGACAGAGTGTGAGCAGGGGAGGGGCAGAGAGAGAGGGATACACAGAATCTGAAGCAGGCTCCAGGCTCTAAGCTGTCAGCACAGAGCCCAATGCAGGGCTCAAACCCATGAACCATGAGATCATGACCTGAGCCAAAGTCAGACACTTAACCAGCTGAGCCACCCAGGCATCCTTATTTATTTATTTATTTAGAGAGAAAGGAAGGGGCAGAGGTGGAGAGAGAATCTTTTTTTAAAGTTTATTTATTTTGAGAGAGAGAGAAAGAGAGAGATCGTGCCTATGTGTGAGAAGGAGGGAGGGGCAGAGAGAAAGGTTAAAGAGAATCCCAGCATGAGGCTTGAACTCATGAACTGTGAGATCATGACCTGAGACAAAATCAAGAGTCAGATGCCCAACTGACTGAGCCACCCAGGTACCCTGAGAAAGTGTGAGAATGAGAGAGAGAGAGGTAAGGAGAGAGGGAGGGAGGGAGAGAGAGAATCTTAAGCAGGCTCCATACCCAGCATGGAGCCCAACGTGGGCCCAATGTGGGGCCCAATGTGGGGCTTGATCTCACAACTGTGAGATCATGACCTGAGCTGAAGTCAAGAGATGGACGCTTGACCGATTGAGCCACCGAGGCGCCCCCAGTTTTTCACTATTTTAACTAATATTATAGTGAACAAAGTAGATCATACTAGAATAGACACTGGGACAGAATTACTAGACTATAGGTCCTATACATTTTTCATATTAATACATATTGCCAAATTGCTTTTCCAAGGGACTAGACCAATTTAAATTCTCAGCAGCCAGTGGTACAATCTGTCAATATTTGATAATATCAGATTTTTTTTTGCTAGACTGATGAGTAAAAAGAACATATTGTTTTAATTTATATTTCCTTGATTACTAGAGATGATGAGCATGTCTTCATAAGTTTATTTTTAACTTTTTATTTTGAAATGATTTTAGATTCACATAGTATTTGCCAAAATAGTACAGAGAGTTCCTGTGTCCTCCTTCACTCAGCTTTCCCCAATATTAACATCTTATATAACCATAGTGCAATCATCAAACCCAGGAAATTGACAGTGTATGATACTATTAATTAAACAAAAAACCTTATTTGGATTTTGACAGTTATCACATGACTCATTTATTTTGTGTGTATCTGTAGTTCTGTAAATTTATTTCATGTATAGATTTGTGTAGCAATCTCCACAATCAGAATGTAGAACAGTTCCTTCACTCAGAAAAACTCCTTTGAGCTATCCATTTATAATCATACCCTCTTCCACCTCTAACCCCTGGCAATCACTAATCTGTTCCCCATCAAGATCATTTTCTCCTTTGGAGACTATCGTATCAATGAAACTATACAATGTGTAACCTTTTGAAAGTGACTTGAGATCCATTCCAGTTGTTATGTGAATCACTAGTTGGTTACTTTTTATTGTTGAATACTATTCCCTTATATAGCTACACCATAGTTTGTTTACTTCTTCATTTGTTTATTGAATATTCATTTTTTTGCTTGCAAATGTTATTTGCCTATTTGAGAACTTTCTCTTTTTCTCTTTGATTTCTTTATATGTTCTAATGCTAATTCTTTGTTAAATATATTGCAATTACTTTCTTTCAGTGTGTCCTAATTTGCTTATAGTGTCCTTTGTCACCCAGAAGCTTTTATTTTTTATAAGATCAAATCTATTCACCACTTTTTTTTCCTTTTGGATTTTGCAGCTTGCTTAGGAATGCTCAGCGTAAAATATTCTTCTATAGTTTCTTCTAATACTCTAAAATTTTTTCTTTGTTTAGCTCTATGTTCCATTTTGAATTTTTTAAATGTTTTTATTTACTTTTGAGAGAGAGAAAGGGAGGAATACAGAGAGAGAGAGAGAACGAACGAACAAACAAGAGCAGAGGAGAGGCAGAGAGAGAGGGAGACACAGAATCTGAAGCAGGCTCTGGGCTCTGAGCTGTCAGCACAGAGCCCAATGCAAGGCTTGAACTCACAAACCGCGAGATCATGACCTGAGCCGAAGTCAGACACTTAACCGACTGGGGCACCCAGGTGCCCTTCTATATTCCATTTTGATTTTGAGTTTTTTTGTGGACTATCTGTGTTTTTTCAAAATGCATAGATATCTGTGGACTAGTTGTGTTTTTTCAAAATGAATAGATATCTGTCCCAACATATTTATCATTATCCCAACTGTTTGTCATTTCCACACTGATCTGAAATGGTATCTTTATCATATCTGAAATTACTATACATTCTTGACTCATTTCTCAATTCTCTTTTGTTCCTTTGACTTTTATCTATTCTTATACCAATACTCTAGTGTTCTTAACAACTTTATTTGTAAGAAATTAAAGATTTTTCTTTGATTTACTCTTAGATAAAACTTGTTTTCAATGATTGTTAATTTTGAATTGGATACATTTTTATTGTTAATATATGTATTTATGGCATTGTAGTCAGACCACACTGTCTACTTATTGGAATTTGATATTTCTTTCTTTTTTCTCTGTGTGCTAAAGATTTATATTTTCCATTCCGGGATGTGTATTCCAAGTTTTGTCTATATTTATTACATTATGCTTCTTAATTATAATATTAAAATTCTCTATATCCTTTATTTTTTTGTCCAATTCTTTCACTTTCTGAGAAAAAGCGTTGAAGTATCCAACTATAATTGTGGATTTCTCCATTTATTCTTTTTTTAAAAAAATTTGTTTATTTAAATTTGTTTATATACATTTGTTTATTAGTTAACATACAGTGTAGTATTGGTTTCAGTAGAAGAACCCAGTGATTCATCACTTATATACAACACGCAGTGCTCATATCAACAAGTGCCCTCCTTAATGCCCGTCGCCTGTTTACCCCATTCCACCACCCACCGCCCCTCCAGCAACCCCTAGTTTGTTCTCTGTATTTAAGAGTCTCTTATGGTTTGCCTCCCTTTCTATGTTTCTCTTATTTTTCCTTCCCTTCCTCTATGTTCATCTGTTGTGTTTCTTAAATTTCACATGAGTTAAATCATATATTTGTCTTTCTCTGACTGACTTATTTTGCTTAGCATAATACATTCCAGTTCCATCCATGTTGTTGCAAATTGCAAGATTTCATTCTTTTTGATCACTAAGTAATATGCCACTGCAATTATACACAACACATCTTCTTATTTATTTATTTATTTATTTATTTATTTATTTTTTATTTATATATGAAATTTATTGTCAAATTGGTTTCCATACAACACCCAG
>NW_024419868.1:305631-307938 GCF_014898765.1 Herpailurus yagouaroundi
GCTTCTCCTTAGGTGATCCACTTCAGGAGGGGCCCTGTGGCAGCAGGGGGGAGTCAGATCCGCTGCCGGAGGTTTGGCTCCGCAGAAGCGCAGAGTTGGGTGTTTGCGCGGAGCGAGCAATTTCCCTGGCAGGAACTGTTTCTCTTTGGGATTTTGGCTGGGGGATGGGCGGGGGAGATGGCGCTGGCGAGCGCCTTTGTTCCCCACCAAACTGAGCTCTGTCGTCCGGGGGCTCAGCAGCTCTCCTTCCCTTTGTCCTCCAGCCTTCCCGCTTTCTGAGCAGAGCTGTTAACTTATGACCTCCCAGCCGCTAAGTCGCGCTTGCTGTCGGAACACAGTCCGTCAGGCCCCTCCGCTTTTTGCAAGCCAGACTCGGGGGCTCTGCTTGGCCGGCGAGCCGCCCCTCCGCCCCGGCTCCCTCCCGCCAGTCCGTGGAGCTTGCACCGCCTCGCCGCCCTTCCTACCCTCTTCCGTGGGCCTCTCGTCTGCGCTTGGCTCTGGCGACTCCGTTCTGCTAATCCTCTGGTGGTTTTCTGGGTTATTTAGGCAGGTGTAGGTGGAATCTAAGTGATCAGCAGGACGCGCGGTGAGCCCAGTGTCCTCTTACGCCGCCATCTTCCCTCCTCCCCAGCTCTTTTTCTTTAATGCTTTAATATTGAACATTTCTTTAGCCTTTCTTTGTTTTTCTTGACAGCGTTGAAAAGCACAGGCCAGTTTTTTGTAGAATATCCTTCAGTTTATGTTTATTTGAAGTTTTCTCATGATTAGATTCAAATCATAGATTTTTGGCAGGAATACCATGTAAGTGACATCTCTATATTAGGAGCCATGCCAGTTTGTCCCAAAATTCATGATATTAACTTTTATTACATGGTTCAAGCAGGGCCTGCCAGGCTTCTCCACTATAAAGTTGCCATTTTCCCCTTTATAATTTATGAGTTATTTATAGGGAGCTGTTTTGAGACTATGTAAGTATCCCTTTCATCATCAAAACTTTCACCCACTAGTTTATGTATCTATTGATATTCTAATTTCATCATTCCTCTTTATGTTTATTAGTTGTCCCTTCTCATTTATTTATTTATTTGTGTAAGTGTGTACTTATGGGGCCTTATATTATTTACTAAGTTGTGATATAATATTATCGTTATTTATTTTGATGGTTAAAGTACCCCAGATTTGGTTAATAGGCACCCATTCAAGGTAGATGTGGTGTCCTTTTGACATGTCCTTGTTATTCTTTTTTTAAAAAAAAAATTTAATGTTTATTTTTGAGGGTGGGGAGGAGGGGCAGAGAGAGAGAGACACACACACACACAGAATCCAAAGCAAGCTCCCGGCTGTCTGCTAACGGCAGAGAGCCAGATGCGGGGCTCGAACTCACGAACTGTGTATTCATGACCTGAACCAAAGTCGATCACCTAACCAACTGAGCCACCCAGGTGCCCCAACATGTTCTTGTTATTCTTTTGAGTACTTCTTTATTTTCTGGCATGGCATGGTATTTCAGGCTCATTTTGTACTTTCCCTGCCCCTCCTCTGGAATCAGTCATTTTTCCATGGAGCCCTAATTCCTTTCAGTGGGCAATATAATTTAGAAACCAAAATATGGATGTTGGCTGTGTTTTGTGTTACTTGGGGGTTATAGTTTCCAGGGTTCTCAGCAGACAGACCAGAATATGTGTGTGTGTGTGTTTCGTATGGATACTTCCAGCCCACTTTACTTTTGACTTTGTGTTCTAGGAAAGAATTTTTTGTTTTTGTTTGTTTTTGCCATGCTTCTTTCAGTATACATCCAACATCTCTATTTGATTATACAATGGGCATTTCAAATTCAATGTGTCCAAAGTCAAACACTTTTTTTATACTCCCCTCTGACCACTGCCCTAAGGCTGTTCTTTCCACAGTTGTCCCCATCTCAGCAAATGGAAACTCTTTCTTGTTACTCAAGCCATATATTTGTGGTTATCTTTTACTCTTCTCTTTTTCTCATATGTCACTTGAAATCATCAGAAAGTCTTTTGGCTTTTCCTTTAAAATATATCTACAACCTGACTACTTCTCACTTCCATCATTATCATGATGGTCTAATCTCTCTTACTTGAATGATTACAATAGCCTAATTGTTGTCCTTCCTTCTGCCTTTGCTCCTTTATAACCCTTTTCTCATTCTAAGAAGCAGAATGATCCTTTTATTTATTTATTTTTTTAAATATGAAATTTATTGTCAAATTGGTTTCCATACAACACCCAGTGCTCATCCCAACAGGTGCCCTCCTCAATGCCCATCACCCACCCTCCCCTCCC
>NW_024419868.1:308038-339863 GCF_014898765.1 Herpailurus yagouaroundi
TTCTCAGTTTTTAAGAGTGTCTTATGGTTTGTCTCCCTCCCTCTCTAACTTTTTTTTTCCTTCCCCTCCCCCATGGTCCTTTGTTAAGTTTCTCAAAATGCAAGTCGTATCATGTCTCAAAACCCTACCCAAAACCTTCTATTGCCCATATCACTCATAGTAAAAATACCAATACTTAATGGCATGAAAGCCCTATAGGATCTGGCCTCCCCTGCCCAACTCTCTGACTTCATGTAGATTTTCTTTGACTTCTGTTGTCTTTTCGAATGGTGATTAAGTCATTTCACAGATCTACAGTTTAAGGGCAAGGGTATGTACATTGTTTATTAACAGGCATTGATCTATAGTTCGCTAATAAGGTATGGTTTACTTTTACCCCATAGTGTGTTTTCTAATGCTTGTAATAATCAAATATGGTAAAGACTGCAGTCTTCAACATGTATACCTACCAAAATTTTTCCTTTCTGCATCCTTGCTGATTTGGTTTTACCTGTAGGGACTCTACCTCCCAGAATGCTAAATAGTTCAGTTAGTCCTCTCCTTTTTATCTCCAATATGCATTCTCACTCCTTTCAGTTTTGTTTTTTTTTTTAAACAGGGTTAGCTTCTGTCTCCAAATAGCTGTAGAAACTTGGAGGGCTGCAACAAGAGCAGTGCCTGATCAATTTACTGGTTGGTACAGACCCTTGATAACTCAACTGAACAGCACATAATACAGGGAAAGTATGAAGTATAAGTCTACTTTCAGTTAGTTTCCCTTTCATGAGTTGCTCTCTAGGGAGGCCCTGGAGTGAAGCCTAGGTAAATTTTTTTCTTTAATGTAGTTCTACCTGCCTTATAATTAATGAAACTTCCTCCTAGTTTCTGTCACTCTTGTTTGTCAGTTTTTGTGGTGCCGGTATGTTTTCATCTTTTTTTCCTTGCCTGTTTAATAGCCTGTGTGTCTTGATGTGAGTTTGTCCATGGAAATATCCTGTGGATCATTTCTTTCTTTTTTTCATGTTTGTTTATTTTTGAGAGAGATTGAGAGAGAGAGAGAGAGAGAGAGAGAGAGAGAGACCACTAGTGGGGAGGGGCAGAGAGAGAGGGAGACACAGAATCCGAAGCAGGCTCTAGGCTCTGAGCTCCCAGCACAGAGCCCGACACAGGGCTCGAACTCATGAACCCTGAGATCATGACCTGAGCCAAAGTCTGATGTTTAACCGACTGAGCGACCCAGGTGCCCTGGATCATTTATTTTTTTATGGTAAATTTCATCACTTGGAATCTTGGCTTGGCCAGGAATTCGGCTTGGATAAACAATGACTTTATAGATGAAGCATTCTTTTTAAGTATAAAAATATGGAAGTGGACATACACAGTGATAATTTTTTAATTAGACAAAAATTTCACTGTTAAACAGGTATATGCATCATAAATATAGGCTTGAACCAGTTTGTATCTTGAGTTAGGCCTGAGTTTGACCAGTGTCTCTGAATTATTTACTGTATGATTTAGGAAAAGTATTTATTTTAGCTCTGATTGTTTTCATTTGTAAAATGACATTTTATTTATTTTTTTTTTAATTTTTTTTTTCAACATTTATTTTATTTTTGGGACAGAGAGAGACAGAGCATGAACGGGGGAGGGGCAGAGAGAGAGGGAGACACAGAATTGGAAACAGGCTCCAGGCTCTGAGCCATCAGCCCAGAGCCCGACGCGGGGCTCGAACTCACGGAGTGCGAGATCGTGACCTGGCTGAAGTCGGACGCTTAACCGACTGCGCCACCCAGGCGCCCCGTAAAATGACATTTTAAAATGCTTGTCTTGATTTGCAACTTTGAAATGTAAAAAATAAGATGGATTGATGGATATACATGTGATATGCAATTATACTAAAATGCTATAGACTGTGAGTGGTAGATACATGGGTTTTCACTGAACAATTATTCAACTTCTCTGTATGATGTAAAATTTTCATCATATCAGAAAAAATGCCTATCTTGCAGGCTCATTAGGTTTAGATGAGATATATGTAAGAAGTGCCTGGCATGTAGTAAGTGCTTAGTAAATAGCAGTTATTAAAAAATAAAAAGCACTTCATAGGAGATACATGTTTTGTAGCATTGATAATACAACAAGATAGTTTATGAAATTTTTAGATTTTTTTTTCTTGTTTTTTGTTTTCTTTTTCTTTTTCTGTCTCCCCTCCTCCCTTTCTCTCCTTCTCTTCTCCTTTCCTTGAGATTATAAACTGCATCCAGGGCTGAGAATCACTGGTGGGAGGAGGGCAAATAATGACAAAGTAAGTTAAGGAGAAAGGATTAGGAACTAACGAAATTTAACAGAAAAGCCTCTGTGGTATGCACAAGGGGTCTCTGCTCCTCGGTACTGTCTGGAGTTATTTATCTATTCATTAATTTCCTTTTACTGACTCAATTTTTGCTTCTATCACTTACAGCCTCAGCTTGCTCATTTGTAAAATGAAGATAGCAATACTTACTACTCAGAGTTGTCATAAGAGTTTAAGTAAGTTTAAATAATGTATATTAAGTGCTTAGCACTTAATAAATGCTTAATATTGATTGGTTTGTTGCTATAATAAAAATAAAAGCAATGAGAATATTATAATAGTGAAAGACAATTACTGAGTGAGCATCTATTCCTATTTCAGGTGTTGGTTAGGTGCTAGGAATATTGTGATAAATTTTAGAGATATGGTCTTTCCCTCAAATAGCTCACAGCATCCCAGGTGAGAAAGACCTAGAAACAAGTGTAAGAAAGTGTTCTAAATGTCAAAATAGAGAGGAGAGCATGGTATGGCTCATGGAATCCACGCCTAGCTTTGCTTTTCATTTTGGCCTTGTCCTCATTCTGCATGTGTCCAGATGTACTTCAGTATTATTGAATTTTGCTAGCAAATTATCAAGGTCTCAGACATCAAAATTATCAAAGTCTCATTAGGAAAGGGGATTGGTGCCTGTCTTTCATTGGATTTTAAGGTGGGCGTTAGTTGAGAAATAAGCACAAAGTACCATTTCTTGACTTCCTTTTCCTCCTCCAACCTAGTCAGTCAACCCATACTGAGGTTTTTTCCTGGACAAATTAGCTTAGCTTCTAATTATAGGTTAGATATTTAGCTCTTTAACATAATTACTGTTTAAAAACACTAAAAGCAAATACTTTGGCAATGAGAATTCTTTTTTGTACACACAAGATCCGACAAAATGTATCCAACTTAAATGGTTGTATTAAAGAAATTTTAAAAGAATTATATTGAGACCCAGCAAGATGGGTCTTGATGCTGGGTGCATGGTGCCTTGATGCATAAATCTAGAGGCAAAGAGTATGGATTAAGTAAAGAGAAACAAGACATAGTTACTGTGACAGCAATCTGGGATGATATTTTATAACCACATGTTAATTATTAACAGGATTATTAATGCTACTTTGTGTCCTCAGAATCATGGCTAATAGTCGGTTCATCTGTCTTTTCATATGATAGCTTCAAATCAAGTTCTCTCATAATATTTTGAGGAGTTTCAAAACTAATATATACAAATAGATGCTGGGCTATTTTTTTAGATGTCTTTCAGATTTAATTAAATGTTCCATTTTTACTTTTGTCTAAAATGACCATAATGTTGTGCATTGAAGTAATGGGAACCTGCCCTGTGTTTACCAGATTTGAGGGTTGATAAATCTGTAAAAAGTTGAATTTATTTTTTTCTTATTACCAAAGCAAAATGAATATAGATAAGCTTAACACCTTGTCATATATTCTTCCAGACCATTTTATATGCTTAAACATACATGTAATTTTAATGTAACTCTAGTATACATACTTTTATAATTTTTTCTCACTTATAAGATAACCCATATATCTGTCACTGATAAGATAACATGTAAAATACAATTATTTATTTAATGGAGCAAATAAAGGAAACAAGTGTCTAAATTTTTTGCTCTTTGCAATTATATTCTGTGTTGTGAGGAACATTCTTGTAGCTAAATCATGCTGTCTACTCTTAATTATTTCCTTTGTATACATTTTTAATTATTGGGCAAATTTCTAGAAATGTAATTGCTACATGTTTGTAAGACTTATGCATTGATTGTCAAATTACTTTTCAAAAAGGACTAACCAGTTTACAGTCCCACCAGTGGTTTATGAAAATACCTATTTTCCTGTACGCTTAGTATTTGATATCCTCTGAAAGTTTTAAATTATAAAATGTATGTAGTAACATCATAAAAAGTAGTAAGATTGGGAAAAATCACTAGAATGCTATTTCCTTGACATGGCAGTGATTATATTTGTTATAGTATTCCCGGCTTTTGACACATGTGTAAGTGGTTGTATTTACATATACAGTTTTGTTTTCTACTTTTTTTCATTCATTAGTAAGTGGTTTTCCCTGCCTTTACTTGGCTTTCACAATTCTAGTATTTATTGGCCACACAATAGTAAAATAAATATTCATATTTACCTAACTCTTCCCCTATTCCTGAACAACTAATTTGCTGCCAATTTTTATTATGTATAATAGCACAATAAAAACACAGGGGTATCTATCATTTATTGAATATTTACTATGAAACAAACTTTATACTATGTACTTTTTTCTTCCTTTGTATTATTTCCTTAGGATTTGTGTCCAGGATTCGTAATAATGGATCATGAACATTTTTATGGCACAGCCTTTCTTCTTATGTCAGTGTTTTCTTTCTTATTTCTTTCTGCCTTAAAACATTATTCGAAGCCTAAAATGTGCCAGACACTGTGGTAAGTGGTAAGAGGAACTGAGAATACAAAGATAGCAGAGTCCTTGGAGTCAGACATTAAACATATATGATAAAGAGGGACATGATAAAAGGCATTGCTGGATGACGGTCCATCGATATATTATTTGGTTGGTCATTTTGTCCATCCATTCGTCCATCCATCTATCCATTTATGCACACATGATTTTCCCTGTGAAGCATGGGAGAACTAGTTGCAGATATAATGCCCTTTTACTCCTAAATATTTCAGTATAAGAATAAGGACATTTTTTAAACCACAATACAATGACAAAATTCAAGGAATTTAATATAAATATATTATTATTACTTAAACCATTGTCCACATTAAAATTTCACCAATTGTCCAATTAATGTCCATGTAGGCAATTTTGCTCCCTTGATTTAAAATCTAATTGAAGATCATGCATTGCCTTTAGTTGTGTTGTCTCTCTTGTCTCCTTTAATCTAGAACAGTTCCTCAGCTTTTCTTTGTCTTTTATAACATTGATATTGTTTTGAAGACTAAAGATTGGTTATTTTGTAGAATGTCCTTCAATTTGAGTTTGTTTGAAATTTCCTCTTGTTCAGATTGAGATGATGCATTTTTGTCAGGAATACTATATAAGCAATGTGTTCTTTGCACATCATATCATATTAGGAGGTATGTGATGTTAGTTTGTCCCACTATTGCTGAGGTTAAATCTGATTCCTTATTTAAGATGGGGCCTGCTATATACTGTATAGTTTTCTAGTATAAAGTGACGCTTGCTATATGCTGTATGGTTTTCTAGTATAAAGTGACCCTTTTTGTTGCTTTTATAATTAATCAGTAATCTGTGGGGAGATATTCTGAATCTATGTAACTTTTACCCACCTGTTTTATCATCCATTGATGATTTTATGATTTCATCATTCCTTGTGTTTATTAGTTGCCTTGTGCTGCAAAGACTTTGTATCAGTATGAACTCGTGTATTTTTATTTTATTGAATGGGTTATATTCTGGTTACTATCATTATTTATTTTGATGTCCAAAATCGTCCCATATTTGGACAGTGGGAACCCCTTCAAGCTGACTCCTATATATTTTTGATATGTTCCCATCATTCTTTGAGCAGTTCTTTATTTTTTGGCATAACAAGATGATCCAGCTTCATCTTGTACTTTCTTTGCCCCAATGTTGGAATCGGTCATTTCTCTAGGAAACCTTCATCCCTTATTGTTTAGAAAACAAGATATGAGATAAGGTATATGTTGTTTATTTTTAAAATATTTCTTAATGTTTATTTTTGAGAGAAAGAGAGAGTGATCAGGGGAGGGGCAGAGAGAGAAGGAGACAGAGGATCCAAAGCAGGCTCTGTGCTGACAGTAGAGAACCCAATGTAGGGCTTGAACTCACGAATCGTGAGATCATTACCTGAGCCGAAGTCTGACGCTTAACTGACTGAGCCATCCAGGCACATGTTTTTTAAAGAGTACCCAAAGCGATTTTGCTGGACTATCTGGAACCTACTGTGATAGAAGCTTCTTATATAAAGGAGTTCCATCCATAGAATGGACAGGACTGAGGAGGAGTTGAAATATAGACTAGGAAGATGAAGGAACATGAGTAGAGTCACAGCATATGGAAGAGCCCAACTCATTCAAAGGAGCTACAGTTCAGTGTGGCTTCAAGTAGAGGAGTCTAGAGAATGTGGCAGGGACCAGTTCACTGAGGACTTTGGCATCCAAAGGAACTTAACCTTATTTATAGGGAACCATCATAGAGGGTTTAAACTTGGTAGGGCAGATATCAGTTTTGGTAGATTTGCGTTTTAAGGTCACTGGGCTATCACCAGTGGCAGTACATAGGATGGATTAGATAAATGTTTAAAATTTTTTTTCCAACATGGTTGGCATTTTCCTTCTTAGAGGGCTTAAGCTTTTCTCCTAGAAGCCAGTATTGCAGCTGCTGATACTAACACCTCAAAGGGATAGTTGTCAGCAGTTTAGTGTAAAGAGAGTGAGAAAGAGCCAGAACATGCAATAAGTGAAAGTTTGATTCATTTATTCATCTATTTGTGAAATGGCAGCAACTCTCCCTTTTAGTACTGGTTTTCCCATCAGGCCTGGAAGCTGAGTGTTGATGTTCTCCATTGAAAAATAACACAAACAAAGGTATATAAAAGAATGCTATCTTTAAAATCTTAATGAATATGAATACTGCTACATTTTATTTTTCTTTGTCTTTGGTAATAACATCAAACATTCCATAATGTGGACATTCTACCTAGTTTGTGAGTTAACTAAAATATGAAATGTAAAAACCATGTTTTTTGAAATAATAGCAGATTGCATTTTTAGCTTGAAGCCTGCTGTTATAACAAGTTTTATTTCTGTACTATTTACAGCCTATATCCCAGGCAGTTGGAGTTGAACAACAAGCAACTCTTCTAAAACCAGATTTAGTTAGAAGGTGAGTATCTTCAAATTAATACCATGAAAACAATGAGTATTTTGAAGTATTTGCACTCAATAGGTGTGTAGAGTATCTTGATTCAAGAAGCTTCTGTGTTCTTATATTTGTATGTTCAGTAAAAATAGTAGGTATTATTTTTACTTTTTTATGTTAATGATCATATGGATTGTTAATTTAGTGACTGTGTTTTCTTGTTCTCATTATTATAATATTCTGTTCTTAAGAAAAGCTTATAAGGGTTAAAAAAAAAAGAAAAATGGAATAGTATAATATAGAGTAAAATTCCAGCTAATCTAAAGAAATAAATTACAACCAGGTATATAATTGTGTTATTATTTGGTAGTTGTAAATTAATATTTTCTCTATATTGTTCAGATTAGATAATTTTTATTGATCTCGCTTCAGGTTCACTGATTTTTTTCCTTTGTCCTATTCATTCTGCTATTGTGCTAATTCAATGAGGTTTTTATTTCTATGATTGTACTTTTGTTCCAGTTTTATGGAGAAATAGTGGGCATACCTGACTGTATAAGTTTAAGGGATACACCATGCTGGTTTAATTTACATTTACGTTATGAAATGGTTACCGTAGTAGGTTCAAATAACATCCATCTCATATAAATACAATAAAAAGAAAAAAAGAA
Source organism: Herpailurus yagouaroundi (assembly GCF_014898765.1). NCBI lineage: Eukaryota > Metazoa > Chordata > Mammalia > Carnivora > Felidae > Herpailurus > Herpailurus yagouaroundi. The sequence continues at coordinate 315,903 of NW_024419868.1, forward strand.
AGAAGGGCAAAAATTTTCTCATTGTGGTGAGAACTCACAGGATTTCCTTTCTTAACCGCTTTTCTATATATCACACAACAGTGTTAACGATAGTCATCATGTTGTACATTACACCCCCAGTACTTATTTATTTTATAACTGGACATTTGTACCTTTTGACTACCAACTTCCAATTTCCCCTCCCCTCACCCTCTGCCTCTGGAAACCTCTGATCTCTTTTTCTGTGAATTTATGTGGATTTTTTTTGTTGTATTTTGGTTTTTGGTTATTTTTAGATTCCACTTATGAGATTATATAGCATTTATCTCTCTCTCTGACTTATTTCACTTAGCTTAATGCCTTCAGAGTCCATTGATGTTGTTGCAAATGGTAGGATTTCCCCTTTTTATGGCTGAATAATATTCTTGTGTGTGTGGGGGGGGGGTGTGTGTGTGTACACCACAATTTCTTTATATATTCATCCATCTGGACAGTTAGGTTGTTTCCATGTTCTGTGTCTTGGCTATTGTAAATAATGCTATGAACACAGGGGTGCAGATTATCTTTTGGAGTTAGTGTTTTTGTTTTTGGGGGATATATTCCCCAAAGTCAAATTGCTGAATCATATACTAGTTCCATTTTTTAAAATTTTTTGATGATCTTCCATACTGTTTTTCATAGTGGCTGTACCAGTTTACAACCCCACTAACTGCACAACAGTTCTCTTTTCTCCACATCCTTGCCAGCATTTTTTATCTTGTCTTTTTGATGATGGCTGTTCTAACAGGTGTAAGGCAATATTTCTAGAGCTCACTTTGCCCACACCCAGGCAAGTAGCTGAATCACAGCACCACCCATTGTGGAAAGTGTTTTCCAGCCCCATTGGAACAGAAGGTCTAGCAACAACTTCTGGAAGCTGTGGGGCCCTGTGGCACTTGAGCCAAGAGGCGAGTGGGAAAAGTTGATTGCCCCCAGAATAAAGCCAGTACTGAGTGTAAAACATTCCTGTGCTATGCATGGGAAAGGGGATTGATTCATAGCCAAGGCTGAGGGTAGTTCCCAGTCCCTCCCAACCAGAGAATCTGTTTGGGAAGTTGATAGTAGCCTGGAGGGGCCTCTCTTCCTCCCACCCAGGCAAGGGAACTAAAACATAGCCCCACCATCTGTGGAAAGTCTTCTGACCCCATCTGACCAGAAGGGTGGCAACAACTACTAGGAACTATATGGTCCAGCAGCAGTTGAGCCAAGAGGCAGGCAAATAGAGCCAATAGTTTGCAGAACACGGCCAAGAGCTCTGTTTGTTCAGGGAACTTGGGGTGTGGGTAGGCTTGTGAGTTAGAACAAAGAGTTTTATCAACTTTAGAGCTGCTTCTTCCCCTGTGTCCAGGCAGAGAATCTGATCTGTACCCCTACTCATTGTTGAATAAAGTCTTCAGCCTGTCCCACCAGAGAACCTAACTAGAGCACATCAGTAGCTGCATAGGCCATTCAACAGCCCTATGGCATTTAAACAGGGAACATAGCCTCTGGCTTCCCCTCTCTGCAGAGCAAAATTGGTGGCCTTGCCTGACCAGGGAATTCAGTGCACACTCTGGCTGGATTTGAGTCCCTAAACAATGAGCTACACAGACCACAGTTCCCATCCTGCTGCCCTGCCAGGTCAGGCGTGCTAATTCAGATCTGCAGTCCTGACCATCTAGTAAACCTGACCATAGAATCCAGGAAACTATGGAGCCCATCCTGCAACCTCACTTGGATAGGGAACCAAGCCAAAAGTCTGATCCAACTGTTTTCAGCCATTGGCATACCTCCCTTCCCTGTCCTCAGAACTCAAACAGTTGCCTTCCCCAAAATGGACCATAATAGCAGGCCCCCTGCACAAAGACATTACTAGCAGACATATCCAAACAGAGCTGACTGGTGAAGAACTGCCTCTGCCAAAGGAAACCTGTGAACTCTGGAAGAGGAGCCCAATTACTCAATTGTGCAGATACCAATGTAAGGAATTAAGGATTACAAAAATCAGGTAAATATGAAACAACTAAGGAAAACTAATAAACCTTCAATAACTGACACTAAGTAAATGGAGATCATTTAAAAAATTTTTTTTAACGTTTATTCATTTTTGAGAGACAGAGAGAACAGAGCTTAAATGAGGGAGGGGCAGAGACAGAGGGAGACAGAATCCAAAGCAGGTTCCAGGCTCTGAGCTGTCAGCACAGAGCCTGACACGGGGCTTGAACTCACTGACCATGAGATTATGACCTGAGCCGAAGTTGGATACTCAACTGACTGAGCCACCCAAGCACCCCAGGAAATGGAGATCTTTAAACTGACAAAGAATTCACAATTTAAGGAAATTTCAGGAACTGTAAGAAAACACGGACCAGACAACTAAATAAAATTAGGGGAAAAAATCCATGAACAGAGTGAGAAGTTTGACAAGGAAATAGTAACCATCAAAAAAAAAAAAATACAGGGGTGCCTGGGTGGCTCAGTTGGTTGAGTGACTGACTTCAGCTCACAGTTTGTGAGTTTGAGCCCTGCATCGGGCTCTGTGCTGACAGCTCAGACCCTGGAGCCTGCTTCGGGTCTGTGTCTCCATCTCTCTCGGACCCTCCCCTGCTCTCTCTCTCTCTCTCTCTCTCAAAAATAAATAAACATTAAAAATTTTTTTTAAAAAAAATCCAGAAATCCTAGTGGTGAAAAATACAATGTAACTGAAGAATTCCACAGAGAGTTTCTAAAGTAAACTAAACCACACAGAAGAAAGAATTAGTGACTTGTAAATAAGACATTAGAAATTAAGCAGAGTAGCAAAAATTAAAAAAGAGTGAAGCAGAGTGAAGAAAGCCGATGGAAGTTAGAGGACAAAAAGAAAAGAAACAATATTTGCATTAAGGGGGTTGCCTGGATGTGTCGGTAGATTTAGCATCAGACTCTTGATTTCGGCGCAGGTCATGATCTTGTGGTTCGTGAGTTCAAGCCCCACTGGCATTATCCAGATACCCAAACCAGAAGAGAATACTACTAGAAATTAAAATGATAAGCCTATTCCCTGATTAATAATAGATGTAAAAACTCTCAGTAATATACTAGCATACTGAGTTCAACAGCACATTAAAAGGATCATATACTATAATCAAGTGAGATGTATCTCTGGGATGCAAGGATGGTTCAACAAATGCAAATCAATCAATGATTGGATTGAAAGAAATTAATCATATGATCATATTAATAGAATGAAAGAGAAGAATCATATGATCATCTCAGTAGATACAGAAAACTCATCTGACATAAATAATCATAGTAAAAACTCTTAAGAAATTAGACCTAGAAGGAACACATCTCAATATAATAAAGGCCATGTAAGACAAATCCACAGCTAACATCTTACTTAGTGATGAAAGGTTGAAAGCTTTTCTTCTAATATTAGGAACAAGACAAGGGTACCCATTCTTACCACTCTTATTCAACAATACACTAAAAGTCCTAGCTAGAGAAATCAGGCAAAGAAAGAGATAAAAGGTATCAATCCCATTTACAGTAGCATCCAAAACAACAAAGTACTTAAGTGTTAAATTTAAAGAGGGGGGAGATTTCTACTCTGAAAACTACAAGACATGGGTGAAAGAAATCAAAGAAATCACAAGTAAATAAAAAGGTCTTCTGTGTTTATGGCTTAGCAGAGTGAGTATTGTTAAAATGTCAGTACTACTGAAAGCCATTTATAGATTCAATGCAATCCCTGTAAAGATTCCAGTGGCATTTATCATAGAGGAAGAAAAATCACTCCTAAAATATATATGGAAGCAGAAAAGACCCTAAATAGCCAAATAAATCCTAAGAAAGAAAAAACAAAGCAGGAGGCATCACACTTCGTGATTTCAAGCTATACTATAAAGTTGTAGTCATCAAAACAGTATCATACTGACATAAAAGCAGACAAATAGACCAATGGAGCACAATCAGGAGCCCAGAAATAAACCCAAGCATATACAGGTCAACTATTATGTCACAAGGGAGCCAAGAATACTCAATGGAGAAAAGAAATGGGGCTGGGGTAATTGGATATACACAGGTAAAAGAATGAAACTGGATCCATATCTTATACCACTCACAAAAGTTAACTTGAAATGGATTAAAGACTTAAATGTAAGACGTGAAGCCATGAAACTCCTAGAAGAAAACACAGGAATAAAGCTCCTAGACATGGGTCTTGGTAGTGATTTTCTGGATATGACACCTAAAACATGAGCAACAAAATAAAAAATAAACAAGTGGGACTACATAAACTAAAAGACTTCACAACAAAAGAAACCATCAACAAAGTTAAAAGAATACCTATGGAATGGGAAAAATATTTGTAAACTATATATCTGATAATGGGTTAATATCCAGAATATATAAAGAACTCCTACAACTCACTAACAATAAAATCAATAACCCAATTAAAAAGTGCACAAAGGACCTGAATAGACATTTCTCTAAACAAGATATACAACAGGCCAACAAGTATATGAAAAGATGTTCAACATCACTAGTCACTAGGGTAATGCACATAAAACCACAATGATATCTTACTAGTCAGAATATATCCCCGACTTGGTTCTACAGATGAGCAAAACCATTGTTTGGGATTACTGCTTGAGCACTGCAAGTATGAATTTGGTCTGCCAAGATCCGTGTGCTGGCCTTTGAAAGCCCCTCCCTCTTTCCCTGTCACACTTGGATTCCCAGTGGTGGAGCCCTGCAGATTCCCCTGCAATACCTGTGGTGCAAGATCAAAATAGAGGCTCTGATAAAGCAACCCACAATGCTGAGGGAGGGCTTGTTTTCCCCCCAGGTTCTGTTTTCCCACTGGATGTGCTGGAGGCTCGGGAGAGAACTCTTCACATGTGCTGGTCTCGGGGAGGTGCAACATGACCAATGTATAGCCACTTCTCTTACCCTTTTAATCCAGTCTGATGTGGTCTCTGTGGTGCAGAAGGTTGCCTCAGCTTCACCCCCTTGTTCTAGGATTCTTTCAGTGGTATATTGTTCTTGAATAGTTATTAGTTGCTTTTGTGAGCCAAGTCGGAAACAACCTATGTTGCCATCTAGGTGATGTCACTTCCTTTGTGCTTTATTTTTAGGAATTCCACTTAACTCTTTTAATATCTTCTATTTTTCTATTAAAAAAATTTTTAATGTTTGTTTATTTTTGGGAGATAGAGAATGAGCAGGGGAGGGGCAGAGAGAGAAGGGGACAGAGGATCCAAAGCGGGCTCTGCGCTGACAGCCTGATGCGGGGCTCTAACTCACAAACTGTGAGATCATGACCTGAGCAGAAGATGGACACTTAACCGACTGAGCCACCCAGGCGCCCCAATATCTTCTATTTTTCTGTGAGATTTTCTGTTTCTCCACTTGCTTCAAGGTTATTTGTAATTGTTCATTGAAGCATTTTGGTGATGGCTGCTTTAAAATCCCTGGCAGATAATTCCAATATCTAATTCAGCCTGTTGTTGGCATCTCTTGATTGTATTTTTACATTCAGATTATGATTTTCCTGGCTTTTGGTATGACAAGGAATTTTCATTTGTCTTCTGGACATTTTGGATATATTTTGGGAGACTCTGGATCCTATTTAAATACATTATTCTATTTTAGCAGGCAATTACCCTATTTAGATGCATTGGTCCTGGTCTACTTTTGTGGGCTGTGGTTCTAATGACAATTTAGTTTTCAGAGTCCTTGTAGTACTAGTTAGGTCTGCTTGGTTCATCTGACAGCACTGGGCCCCACTGCTGCTGACCTGGGCCAGAACTCCAGGCCACATGCTACTAGTGGAACTCCCACCAGTGTTACCAGGGGAGGAAAAAGCCCACCTGAACTGCCTTCTGCTCGGTTGGGGGTCAGGATATTACTGGGCTTGTGCTGCCTTTGCCTTTGAGCCTTTTGCCTTTGAGTCAGGAGATGCTGAGCCTGGACTGTGTTGTCACTGGACTGTGTTGTCACTGGGTGGGGAATTGGGAGATGCCAAACTGATTTGTTTTTCCACAAGTCCTGGGAGTCCCTAGTTAGTCCACCTTCAAATTTTCATCCTTCAGTACCCAACTGATTGTGCACTCTATTATTTCCACATTATTTAGTTATACTTAAGAGGAAGAACAGAGAGAATTTAATTTCTGCCATCTTGTCCCAAAACCTCACCTGGTGTTTTAAGATTACTTTGAAATATGAATGATATAGCCCCATTGACTAGAATTATGTCCCTTTTATCTTTTTTTTTAAATTAATGTTTATTTTTGAGAGAGAGAGAGAGTGACAGAGTGCAAGTGGAGGAGGGGCAGAGAGAGAGAGAGACACAGAATCCGAAGCAGGCTCCAGGCTCTGAGCTGTCAGCACAGAGCCTGACACGGGGCTTGAACTCATAAACTGTGAGATTGTGACCTGATCCAAAGTCTGACACTCAACTGACTGAGCCACCCAGGCACCCCTCCCTTTTATCCTTTGAAGGTGTAATTTGTTACTGTTATTTCTTTGTATATTAAAAAACTAAGAGCAGTATTAACGTATCTTCCTCTACCACTCGTGTTTATGCAAATGTTTTTCACGTGGACATAGGAAAAATTTTAGGAGTTTTATATTTTCTTTTGTATCTTTATATGAATATATCATAAGTAGCTTCTAAGAGAAAGTACCTAAAAATTAATTCAAAAGATATGTTTTTGCTGCTAACAGATCTTCTCATTTAATTTTCAAACGTCTTTATTGGAATTTTTCTATTTATTGAAATATCTTCAAACTTATTAAAGAAAATGCTGAAACATGCCCTGACACAAATAAACTGAAAGCTGCCCTTTCATATTGATGTGAGCCTGCAAAATATAACTGGTTAGAATTAATCACATTGAACCATTTGACATCATTCATTTTTATTTTTTTTACTAGAATTGTAGTGTTTTATTATGTACTTGTTTTATTGAGGTATAACTGACATACAAACTTATATTAGTTTCAAGTATACAACATAATGATTTGATATTTGTATATATTGCAAAATGATCACCACAGTAAGTGTAGTGAACATCTATCACCATACAGAGTAACAGAATTTCTTTTCTTATGATGAGAACTTTAATCTGTTAGCAACTTTGAAATATATAATACAATATTAATAACTGTAGTCACCATGATGTACATGACATCCCAGGAATTACTTATTTTATAACTGGAAGTTTATATCTTTTGACTACCTTCACCCATTCTGCCCAACCCAATTTCGCATGTCTGACAACCTCTGGCAATGATTAATCTTTAATCTGTTCTGTATATATGAGTCTGCTTGGTTTTTTTTCTTTTAATTCCACATATAACTAAGATCATATGATATTTGTCTTTCTCTTTCTGACTTATTTCACTTAGCATGAGAAATATAGTGAGGAAAATAGTGTCCTCAGGGTCCATTTATGTTGTTACAAATAGCAAGACTCCATACATTTTTATGGCCAAATAGTATTCCTGTGTGTGTGTGTGTGTGTGTGTGTGTGTGTGTGTACGTACACACATGGGTATGTGTAAACATGTATATACCATATTTCCCTTTTTCATTTAAATATGTGTTTTTTTCATTTTTTTAACATTCAACGTTTTATTAGTTTCAGTTGTACAACATAGTGATTCAACAACTTCAAACGACTCACAGTGCTCATTATGACAAATGTACTCCTTAATCCCCATTACCTATTTAACCCATTCCCCTCACCCTCTTCCACTCTGGTGATACTCACTTTGTTCTTTATAATTAGGAGTCTGTTTCTTCATTTGTCTCTCTCTCCTCTCTAAATTTTTTTCCCTTTGCTCATTTGTTTTTCTTCAGTTCCACATATGAGTGGAATTATATGGTATTTGTCTTTCTCTAACTTATTTTGCATAGCATTATACTCTCTGGCTCCACCATGTCATTGCAAATAGCATGATTTCATTCATTTTTATGGCTGAATAGTACTCCATTGTATATATATACACCACCTCTTTTTTATCCTTTCATCAATCAATGGACACTTGGACTGCTTCCATAATTTGGCTATTATAAATAATACTGCAATAAACATTAGTATGCATGTATCCCTTTGAATTAGTGTTTTTGTATTCCTTGGGTAAATCCCCATTTAATGTAATTGCTGGATCATAGGGTAGTTCTATTTTTAACTTTTTGAGGAACCTCCATAATGTTTTCCACAGTGGCTGCAACAGTTTTTATTCTCACCAAAAGTGCAGTAGGGTTCCTTTTTCTCCACATCCTCACCAACACTTGTTGATTCTTCTGTTGTTGATTTTAAGCATTCTGGCAGGTGTGAGATATCTTATTGTAACTTTGGTAACATTTCTCTGATGATAAGTGATATTGAACATCTCTTCATATGTCTGTCGTCCATCTGAATGTCTTCTTTGGAGAAATGTTTGGTCATTCCTTCTGCCCATTTTTAAATTGCAATTATTTGTCTTTGTGGTGTAGAGTTTTGTAAGTTCTTTATATATTTTTAGTACTAACCCTTTATTGAATATGTCATTTGCAAATGCCTTATCCCATTCAGTAGGTTGTCTATCGGTTTTGTTGACTATTTCCTTGGCTATGCAGAAGCTTTTCATTTTGATGTAGTTCTAATAGTTCATTTTTACTTTTGTTTCTGTTGCCTCAGGAGACATCCTAGAAAGAAGTCGCTACAGCCTGTGTCAAAGAACATACTGCCTGTGATCTTTTCTAGGATTTTTATGGTTTCATGTCTCATGTTTAGGTCTTTAATTCATTTTGAATTTATTCTTACATATGGTGTAAGAAAGTGATCCAGTTTCATTGTTTTGCATGTTGTCCAGTTTTCCCAACACCATTTGTTGAAGAGACATTCTTTTCCCATTGGACATTCTTCCCTGCTTTGCCGAAGATTCATTGACCTATAGTTGTGGGTTGTTTCTGGAATTCTGTTCTGTCCTATTGATCTATGTGTCTATTTTTGTACTGTTTTGATTACTACAGGTTTGTAATATAACTTGAAGTCTGGAATTGTGATGCCTCCAGCTTTACTTTTCTTTTTCAACATTTCTTTGGCTTTTCAGGGTCTTTTGTGGTTTCATACAAATTTTAGGATCATTTATTCTGGTTCTGTGAAAAAGCATGTTGGTATTTTGTTAGGTATTGCAATGAATATGTAGATTACTTTGGGCAGTATAGACATTTTAACAATATTTATTCTTCTAATTCCTCAGCATGGAATGTCTTTCCATTTCATTGTGTCATCTTGGATTTCTTTCATCAGTGTTTTATAGTTTTCAGAGTACAGATCTTTCACCTTTTTGGTTAGGTTTATTCCTAAGTATTTTATTATTTTTGGTACAATTGTAAATGGGATTGCTTTCTTAATTTCTCTTTCTGCTGTTACATTATTGGTGTACAGAAATGCAACAGATTTCTGTATATTGATTTTGTATCCTGTGACCTTACTGCATTTCTTCATCAGTTACAGTAGTTTTGTGGTGGAGTCTTTTGGGTTTTCTATATTTTGTATCATGTCATCTGCAATAGTGAAAGTTTTACTTCTTCCTATCAATTTGGATGCCTTTTTATTTTGTTGTTGTTGTTGTCTGATTTCTGTGGCTAAGACTTCCAGTACTATGTTGAATAAAAGTGGTAAGAGTATACATCTTTGTCTTGTTTCTGACCTTAGAGGAAAATCTCAGTTCTAACCCGTTAAGTATGATGTTGCCTGTGGGATTTATGTAGATGGCCTCTATTATGTTGAGATATGTTTCCTCTAAACCTATTTTGTTGAGGGTTTTTGTCAAGAATTGATGTTGTACTTTGTCAAATGCTTTTTTTCTGCATCTATTAAAATGATCATATGGTTATTATCTTTTCTCTTATTGACATGATGTAATACATTGAGTGATTTGCCAATATTGAGTCACTCTTGAAACCCTGGAATAAGTCCCACTTGATTGTGGTGGATGATGTTTTTAATGTATTGTTGGATTCAGTGTGCTAGTATTTTGTTGAGGACTTTTGCATGTATATTCAGCAGGAATAAGGGATATTGGCCTGTGGTTCTCTTTTCTATGGTGTCTTTATCTGGTTTGGGTATCAGGGTAATGCTGGCTTCATAGAATGAATTTGGAAGTTTTATTTCCTTTGCTATTTTTTGGCATAGTTTGTGAAGAGTAAGTATTAACTCTTCTTTAAATGTTTGGTAGAATTTGCCTGTGAAGCCATCTGGTCCTGGACGTTTGTTTGTTGGGAGTTTTTTGATTACTGATTCCATTCCTTTGCTGGTTATCCATCTGCTAAGATTTTCTATTTCTCCATGTTTCAATTTGGAGAGTTTATATGTTTCTATGAATTTATCCATGTTTTCTAGATTGTCCAGTTTGATGGCATATAGATTTTCATAATACACTCTTATAATTGTTCATATTTCTATAGTGTTGGCTGTTATTTATCCTCCCTTATTTGTGATTTTGTCTATTTGGGTCCTTTCTCCTTTTTTTTTTTTTGGTAAGTCTAACTAGAGGTCTACCAATTTTATTAATTTTTTTCAAAGAACCAGTTCCTGATTTCATTGATTTGTTCTATTGTTTCTTTAGTTTCTATATCACTTATTTCTGCTCTAATATTTATTATTTCATTCCTTCTACTGGTTTTAGGTTTTGTTTGTTGTACTTTTTCTGTCAGAAACTGAGTGTAAGGTTAGGTGATTTATTTGAGTTTTGTTTTTTTTTTTTTTGCTTCTTGAAGTAGGCCTGAATTGCCTTGAACTTCCCTCTTAGAACTGCTTTTGCTCCATCCCAGAGGTTTTGGAACCTTGTGTTTTCATTTTCATTTGTTTCCATGTGCTATTATTTCTTCCTTGATTTCCTGGTTGAGCCATTCATTGTTTTGTAGCATGTTATTTAACCTGCATGTATTTATGATCTTTACAGATTTTTTTCCTGTGGTTGACTTCTAGTTTTGTAGCATTGTGGCCTGAAAATATGCATGGTATGACTTAAATCTTCTTCAATTTCGTGAGACTTGTTTTGAGATCTAATGTGTGATCTATTCTGGAGAATGTTTCATGTGCACTTTAAAAGAACATGTATTCTGCTGTTTGGGATAGAATGTTCTGAATGTATCTGTTAAATCCAGCTGTTCCAGTGTGGCATTCAAAACCATTGTTTTCTTGTTGATGTTTTGTTTAAATGATCTGTCCACTGATGTAAGTTGGGTGTTAAAGTACCCAACTATTATTGTATTATTATTGATTTTTATGTTTGTTATTAACTGTTTTATGTCTTTTGTTGCTCGTAAGATGGGTGTCCTAGTTATTAAGAATTGTTACAACTTCTTGTTGGATATCCCCTTTATGATTATATAGTGTCCTTCTTTGTTTCTTGTTACTGTCTTTGTTTTAAAGTCTATTTTCTTTGATATAAGTATTGCTCCTCATCTTTCTGTTGACATCCATTTTTATGATAGACATTTCTCCACCCCCTCATTTTCATTCTGCTTGTGTCTTTAGGTCTAAAATGGGTCTCTTATAAGCCACATATAGATTTGTCTTGCTTTCTTTCCATTCTGTCCTCCAATGTCTTTTAGTATATGTGCTGCCGATGTCTTTTGATTGGAGCATTTAGTCCATTTATATTCAAAGTAATTATTGATAATGTATTCTCATTTTATTATTTGTTTTGTGGTTTCTGAAGATTTTCTCTGATCATTTTCTCTGATCATTGATGATTTTCCTTATTGATATATTTGGATTTTTTCTCTTTGTTCTTTACATACTTATTAATGATTTTTGATACATGGTTAACATTAGGTTTGTATATAACCTCTTAAGCATATAGCTGTCTATATTAATTTTATCATCATTTAAAATTAGAACCATTCTTTACTTCTGCCCACATTTTAGGTATATTTTATCATATTTCCCGTATTTACATATTTGACACATTTTCCTTTTATTTTGTGAATGCCTTGTCTGATTTTTGACAGAAATATTATTTTTTACTCCTTTTGTTTCCTACTTTTATACTGTCACTTTTGGTCTCTCCTTTCCACTCAAAGAGTCCCCTTAAATATTTCTTACAGGGTTGGTTTTTTGGTCATGAACTCCTTTAGTTTTTATTTGCCTAGGAAGCTCTTTATCTCTCCTTCTATTCTGATTGATAGCCTTGCTGAATAGAGTATTCTTAGCTACAGATTTTTCCCATTCAGCAGTTTGAATATATAAGGCTACTCACTTTTGGCTTGCAAAGTTTCTGCTGAAAAATCCCCTGCTAGCCTTTTTGGGTTTCTAACCTTTTGGGTATCTTCTTTTGCCTTGCTACTTTAAAATTTTTTTCTTTATCACTATATTTTGCCAGTTTAGTTACAATATATCTTGGTGTTGACCTCCTTTTGTTAATTTTGATGGGAGTTCCCTGTGCCTCCTGGATCTGGATGTCTGTTACCTTCCCCAGATCAGGGAAGTTTTCAGCTATTATTTTTTCAAGTAAATTTTGTACCCTCTTTTGTCTTCCTTCTTCTAGGACTCCTATAATATGAATATTATTACATTTGGTGGAGTCACTGTGTTCCCTAAGTCTGTTTTCATTTTTCATAGTTCTTTTCTCTCTTGTTCAACTTGATTACTTTCCATTATTCTGTCTTCTAGGTCACTGAGTTGTTCCTCTGCTTCTTCCATCCTGCTGTTCATTCCATCTAGCATGCTTCTCATTTGGTTTATTGAGCCCTTTATCAATGCTATTTTATTCCTTATCTCTGTGTTAAGGGTCTCACTGATGTCTTCCACTCTTTTCTCAAGTCCAGTGAGTATCTTTGTGATCATTACTTTAAATTCTCTATTGGGCATGTTACTTATTTCTGTTTTGCTTAGATCTCTGGCCATGGCCTTGTACTGTTCTTTAATTTGGGATAAATTTCTCTGTCTTTTCATTTTACCTGCATTTCTGTGTCCATTTGTCTGTGTTAGGAAATAAGCTACATCTTCTGTTCCTCAGGGTAATGATCTTATGATGAAGAGATCCTGTAGTGCCCTGCCATGTAGTGTCCCCTGTTTCCCTAGGCCTGGTGCTTCCTGGAGTGTCTCCAGTGTGTTCTGCATGTGCTCTTATGTTTTGTCGTTGCTGCTGTATCCTTTAGGTCAGTCGTCTATAGAGGCTTTGTTTGCCTATTACAAGGAATGTCTGGTCCCTGGACTGAATGTGGCACGTTTTAACTTAGGTGTGCTCTGGTCTGTTTGTGAAATGAGACCTGTTGCCACTGCTGCTGTAACTGAGGCTCCTCAAAACTCCTGAGTGGGAAGGTGTGGTGTGAGCAGGGTTTGGGGCCAGTTTTCTAGAGGAGGGGACTGCTAAGGCATCAGTGGAAAATGAGAAGAGTGGTTCCACTGGAATATGGGGGACAGGGCTTGGTGTAAGCGAGTGTTGGTGTTGTGTTGGTTCCTATAGGTGTCCCTGTGCTTATGCTTAGGGTCAGTGGAGAGAAATGGCACTGTCTTGTTATTTTCTTCCTGAAGATTTCTCTCCGTGAACACTGCCTCTCTTGGATGTGGTCCAAAATAAACAAATAACCCTCTCCACTGTATGTGCCAGGTACTTTTCATATCACTGTTTCTGTGCTGTGTACCCACAGGTTGTTTGCCTGCCTTCTCTGCAAGAGCAACATAATGCCCTCCATGCTGTATCCTAGCCAAGCCCAGTGACCTTTAAAACTCCAGACTTTATGCCCCTCTAGTTGCCAGCAGTCATGAAATTTGGCCCCTCTTGCTTTACAAGCCAATTGTATGGAATTTGTTTCCCCCAAGCACTCCCCTGCATGTTAGTCTGTCTCACCCTTCTCTACAACCAGTGCATTCTCTCCACTCCCATGGTCATGGTCCATTTCACTCCCCAACCACATCTCTGCACTTTTTACCTTCTTCCATGTGGCCTCTTTTCTACCTTTAGTTGTGTAGTATGCTCTGCCAGTCTTCAGGTCATTTTCTGGTGTATTTAGGAATATTTGATAGTTATCTGGTTGTATTTGTGGGACAAGGTGAGCTTAGAGTACTCCTACTCCACTGCTATCTTCCAACAACCCACTAGTACATTTTCTTCATTGGATTTTCATTTTTTGTTCTTTCTCTTGCCCTATTCCTTTCTTCCTCACTTGGTCTATCTATATATACCCTATTGATTTTTTTCACATAAACAGGTGTATTTTGAGTGAAAATTGGCTTTTAGAAGTTTTATTTGAACAAATTAATAATATACCCAAAAAACAAACAAGATAAAGCTGATCAAGAGAATCCTCTGATAAAAGGTTCCACAGAGGTCCATCACTGACAGTGTTTTTCTTTCATTCCCACTAGTGTCAGGTGATTGCCAAATACATATTATCTCAGTGTTTCATAATTTTTAAAAACATCTTTATTGAGATATAATTCACATACTATTAAATTCACCCTTAAATGGGTGTACAATTTGCTATTTGTATATTCTCACATATTATATTTCTTATTTATTTTCCTTAAATTCATAATGTATTATTTTATAATTGGAAGTTGTCTAGAATTTTTCCATGAGAATGGAATTATTCTAGCTATCATAGAATTTCTGATGATAATTCTGATTTGGGTTAAATATTGGGCTTTGAGAATTATGGCATAGTGTTTGCTCTGAGAAACTGAATAGGAGTTGCTTTTTTTTTTTAAAAAAAAAACTAGTCTGAATCAAGATGTGGCAGCTGTGAAGGAAAACATCAATACTCCTGATAACCTATATGGAAATGGCAAACAAGATCGGAGCAAACAAAGAAGAGCTTCCTGTCCTCGACCAGAGAAGGGGACTAAATTCCAACTTACTGTGCTTCAGGTCAGTGTGTAAATATTATTTGCTTAAGAGTGTGTGTAGAGGTCTGTGTTGACAGAGAGGGGCCATGTTTCTTAAGAGGTGAGTATAAAGCATGTGAAGCGCTAATGTTTCTCTCATTAAAATTTTTTCTGATAACAATATTATGTATTAGGAAGTATAGGCCAAATACAAGGAAGAAAATGAAATTCACTTTTTTCATCTTTTTTCTATATGTATGTATAGTATTTTACATTATTAAGGTTGTAATAGTACTAGTAATAGTAGCAAATGTTTTCTTTTTTGGTAGACACCTTAAATGTTATGCCTTTGTTTTATCATTTAATCCTTCAGTAAACCTGTATGATAGGTGTTAGCATACTCATGTTTACAAATGAAGATATTGAAGATTAGAGGGGTAAAGCAATTTGCCTATGGTCATTGAACTAGCAATTGATAGTCTGATTGGAATCCAAACTTTAAAGCTGATATTTCTAACTAATTGGTATATACATCTTGGATGGATGCTTAAACCATTGTATAATTTCATATTCTTCCTTTTTTTTGCTGAACACACACACATATATTTTAATTTCATTAAGTTTTTAATTTTAATTCTAGTATAGTTAACATACAATGTTATATTAGTTTCAGTTGTACAATATAGTTACTCAAAAATCATATATATCACTTAGTGCTCATCATAAGTGTACTCTTTAATACCCATCACTTACTTTATCCATCCCCCATGCACATGCCCTCTGGTGATCATCAGTTTGTTCTCTATAGTTAGGAGTCTGTTTCTTGAGTGTCTCTCTCTCCTTCTCTCTTTTATTTTAATCTTCCGCTTATTTGTTTTGTTTCTTAAATCCTATATATGAGTAAAATCTTATGGTATTTGTCTTTCTCTGACTGACTTATTGCACTTAGCATTATATTGTTGAACTACATCCATTTTGTTGCAAATGACAAGATTTCATTCTTTTTTATGTCTGAGTAACCTACTTTGTATGTATATACCATATCTTTCAATTTTTTTTAATGTTTATTTATTTGTGAGACAAAGAGACAGAGACAGAGCATGAGAGGGAGGAGGGGCAGCGAGAGGGGGAGACACAGAATCTGAAGCAGGCTCCAGGGTCTGAGCTGTTAGCACAGAGCCCAATGCGGGGCTCGAACCCACAGACTGTAAGATCATGACCTGAGCTGAAGTCGGACACTCAACTGACTGAGCCACCCAGGCACCCCAACCATATCTTTTTAAAAAATTTTTTTAATGTTTATTTTTAAGAGAGAGAGTACATGTACATGATTGGGGGAGGGGTGGAGAGACAGGGACAGAGGATCCAAACTGGGCTCTCTGCTGTCAGCACAGAGGTTCAAACTCATGAACTGTGAGATCATGACCTAAGCCAAAGTCAGACGCTTAACCAACTGAGCCACCCAGGCACCCCATATCTTCTTTATCCGTTCATCAATCGATGGACATTTGTACTGCTTCCATATCTTGGCTACTGTAAATGCTGCTATTAACATAGGGGTGCATGTATCCCTTTGAATTAGTGTTTATGTATCCTTAATGTAAACACCTAGTAGTGTGATTACTGAATCATAGGGTAGTTTTGTTTTTAACATTTTGAGGAACCTCCATACTGTCTTCCACAGTGGCTATACCAGTTTGCATTTTCAGCAACAGTGCATGAGGGTTCCCTTTTCTACACATCCTCATAAACACCTGTTGTTACTTGTGTTGTTGATTTTAGTCATTGTGACAGCTGTGAGGTGATATCTCATTATAGTTTTGATTGTAATGCCATGATGATAAGTGATGATGAGCATTTTCATGTCTTTTGGCCTGAGTATCTTCTTTGGATAAATGTCTGTTTAAGTCTTCTGACAACTTTTTAATTCGATTATTTGTTTTTGTATGTTGAGTTTTATAAATTCTTTTTTTTTTTTAATTTTTTTTTCAACGTTTTATTTATTTTTGGGACAGAGAGAGACAGAGCATGAACGGGGGAGGGGCAGAGAGAGAGGGAGACACAGAATCGGAAACAGGCTCCAGGCTCTGAGCCATCAGCCCAGAGCCTGACGCGGGGCTTGAACTCACGGACCGCGAGATCGTGACCTGGCTGAAGTCCGACGCTTAACCGACTGCGCCACCCAGGCGCCCCATATAAATTCTTTATATATTTTGCATACTAGCCCTTTATTGGATATGTAATTTGCAAGTATCTTCTCCCATTCCATAGGTTGCCTTTTAGTTTGTTTTTTTTTTTAATTTTTTTAAATGTTTATTTATTTTTGAGACAGAGAGAGACAGAGCATGAACAGGGGAGGGACACAGAGAGAGGGAGACACAGAATCCGAAACAGGCTCCAGGCTCCAGGCTCCAAGCTGCCAGCACAGAGCCCGACACGGGGCTCGAACTCACGGACCGTGAGATCATGACCTGAGCCGAAGTCGGACGCTTAACCAACCAAGCCACCCAGGCGCCCTGCCTTTTAGTTTTTTTAGTTGTTTCCTTTGATGTGCAGAAGCTTTTTATTTTGATGTCATCCCAGTAGATCATTTTTGCTTTTGTTTCCTTTTCCTCAGGAGATATAAATAGAAAGAATTTGCTACTGCTGATTTCAAAGAAGTTAATGCCTGTGTTCTCTTCTAGGAATTTTACAGTTTCAGGTCTCACATTCAGATCTTTAATCCATTTTGAACTTATTTATGTGTATGGTATAAGAAAGAGGTGGAATTTCATTCTTTTGCATGTTGCTGTCCAGTTTTTCCAACACCATTTGTTGAATGGACTGTCCTTTTACCATTGCATATTGTTTCCTGCTTTGTCAAAGATTAATTAACCCTGAAGTTGTGGGTTTATTCTGCATCTTCTATTTCTTTTCATTGGTTTTTGTGTCTCTTTGTGCCTGTACCATACTGTTTGATTACTATAGCTTGGGAGTATAACTTGAAATCCAGAATTGTGATGTCTTCAACTTTGCTTTTCCTTTTCAAAATTGATTATTTGCATCTATGTTCATCAGGGATATTGGCCTGTAGTTCTCTTTTTGAGTGGTGTCTTTATCTGGAGTTTGTATCAGAGTAATGCTGGCCTCATAGAGTGGATTTGGAAGTTTTGCTTCCTTTTCTATTTTTTTGGAATAGTTTGAGAAGAATAGGTATTAACTCTTCTTTAAATTTTGTTAAAATTCACCTGTGAAGCCATCTGGTCCCTAACTTTTGTTTGTTGGGAAGTTTTTGATTACTGACTCAATTTCTTTGCTGGTTGTCTCTGTTCAAATTTTCTATTTCCTTCTGTTTCAGTTTTGGTAGTTTATATGTTTCTAGGAATTTATCCATTTCTTCTAGATTATCCAATTTGTTGGCATATAGTTTTTCATAGTATTCTCTTATGATTATATGTTTGATGTTGGTTGTTATTTCTCTTTTCTCATTTGTGATTTTATTTATTTGAGCCCTTTCTCTTTTTTCTTGACAAGTCTGACTAGAGGTTTAACAATTTTATAATTTTTTTCAAAGAACCAGCTCCTGGTGTCATTGATCTGTTCTATTGTTTGTTTTGTTTTGTTTTGTTTTGCTTTGCTATGTTTTATTTTTAGTTTCTATATCTTTTATTTCTAATCCCATCTTTGTTATTTCCATTTTTCTTCTGGTTTTAGGTTTTGACTGTTGTACTTTTTCTACCTCCTTTAGGTGCATGGTCAGGTTGTTTATTTAAGATATTCCTTCCTTCTTGAGGTAGACCTGTATTGTTGTAAATTCCCTCTTAGAACCGCTTTTGCTACATCCCAGAGGTTTTGGATCATTGTGTTTTCATTTTCATTTGTTTCCCCGTACTTTTTTTTTTTAATTTTTATTTTTTTAACTTTATTTTTTATTTTTTAAAATTTACATCCAAACTAGTTAGTATATAGTGAAGCAATGATTTCACTAGATTCCTTAATGCCCCTTACCCATTTAGCCCGTCCCCCCTCCCACAACCCCTGGGGACTATGTGCCATCGAGGCCAGGCCATGAGTTTGGGCTCAGTGTGCGATGGTGGCTGGGGATCGCAGTTGGGCAGGATACACGAGGGTGGTGGGTGTGCATAGCTGGATATGGTCCTGCTGACATGCCTGTTGCCCTTTGGCAGCTGTGCACCTGTTGCTAGGCAGGGTACCTGTGTGTCTTTAACATAATTTGCCCTGAGTATAGGGCCAAGGCTTGCAGGCTTGGAGTAGGCAATCCTCAGCAGAACTCACGGGTGTGGAATACTGCTGGTGGGTTAGGTAGCAAGCGTCTGTGCAGTCTCGCCTTCTGCAGGTGTCTCTGTGCTTATGCTATGGGCAGGGGACAAAACTGGCATGTGCCAGCTCCCTCATTTTAGGAAAAGTCCCCAATACAGTCCAAAATCAGTATGAACAGATCTGACTCCTGTTTCCCCCGGCTTTGTATAAGCTGCCATTTTTATGTTGCCTCTCTGCAGTTTGCTGTCTCTTTAAGGGTGGCAACCCACCTGTCATTTACCTATCTGGCTTGCCCAGTGCTGAGTCAGCTGACCTATAAAGCTCCAGGTTGTAAGCCCCACTGGTTTTACAAACTCATAGAATGTAGTCCCTCGTGTGTGTGTGTGTGTGTGTGTGTGTGTGTGTGTGTGTGTGTGTATGGTTTTTTAAGAGAGAGAACACGAACAGGGCAGATGAAGAGAGAGAGAATATCTTAAGCAGACTCTGTGCTCAGTGTGGAGCCTGTTGCATGCCTTGATCCCATGCCCCTGGGATTATAACCTGAGCTGAAATTGAGAGTCCTGTGCTCAACAGACTTTGCCACCCAGGTGCACCTGCCCCTATGGTTCTTAGAGCCAAACTTTATGGGGATCAGTATTCCTCCTGTGAACTCCCTGGTGTGAGGGTCAGTTTCTCTGCTCTGTTTATCCACATAACTTTATTCCTTTTGTGGGCAGCCTCTTTGGCCTCTGACCTTCTTAACTTTTCAAATGCAGCTTCATCTCTAGTTGTGGAGTTTGTTTTGCCTGTCTTTGGATCGCTCTCCAGTTTATTGACTTGGGTGTGGATGATATCTAGTTGAAAATGTAGGAAAGGTTGAGCTCTGCATCCTCCTACTCCACCATCTTCCCAAGCTCTGACTCTCTTCTGACCATTCTGTAATGGGCTTATACTTTTGTGTTGAGTTTTAGAAGTTTTTCATATATTTTGTTTTTTTTTAATTTTTATTTTTTTAAGTTTTATGAGATATAATTGACATATAACATTATAAACGTTAAAGGTGTACAACATAATGATTTATGTATATATTGATGTTTTTAATTTTTTTTTATATTTAAATTTTAGTTAACATTCAGTTCAGTATTGGTTTCAGGAATGGAATTTTGTGATTGATTACTTACATACAAAACCCAGTGCTCGAGAAAGACCTCGGACTGAGACTGAGAGGGATCCAATCTCTAACTGCGGGGCTTTCTTCGGACTGGGGCCAGCTCCCTGTTCCCACAGCTGGGGAGGAGGGGAGCCACGCCTGGGTGCAATTGTAGGTCACAGGCTCAGTCTGCAGCTTGAGAAAGCGGTTCCCTTCCTGGAGGGCTCCATGATAGCACAGGACCTGCCTTCGTCCGCCGCCGCCCCCCCCCCCCCCCCCCCCCGCCATTTCTCCTCCTTATCTCTTCCCTCCCCTTGGCTGGTTACTCTGGTTTTTGGTCTGTCTAAACAGGCATATTTAATGCACTGTCTTGATGCATGTTCTTCTTTACACTGTCCTTCTTTACACTCCTTTCTCTCTGGAATAATCAAGCCATATAGTTTCTCTTTATGGGTAATTTTATCTTCGTTTCATTTTCCACACCTCCTTCTTTATTTTCCTTTCTCTCTGGATTAAGCCTTTTAGTCTCTCTGACTAATCAACTGCCCAATCAACGTTTATCCCCCACCCCACTATTGTCATTTCTCTTTGGATGTGCTCTTCCCTCAGCACCTCCTCCAAACTCTTCTTTACTTGTAGTCTGTGTTTTTGGGTTTTGGTTTTTAGCCGTTAGGTTTTTGTTTTTGTTTATTCTTTGTGTTATTTGCTAGTGTGTTTGCATGTTTTTGTCTCCTGTTTGTCTGTCTGTTTTCCTTACAGGGCTACTCCAAAGAACAAATCTGGTGGAGGGTACAAAATATTACTACGAGTAGGGTAATAAAATAACCAAAGTCACAACAACAGAGAGCAAGTAACAATCCCCGATTAAACACCTCCTGATGGGTCAGGCCCTGGACAGTGTATAACGCTCCTTTAATATAGCAGTGTTTGCAGGTGCAGAGCACACAGCTTTTAAAACGCATAAAGGACTTGGGGCGCCTGGGTGGATCGGTCGGTTGGGTGTCCGCTTTGGCTCAGGTCATGATCTCACAGTCCATAAGTTTGGGCCCGCATCAGGCTCTGTGCTGACAGCTCAGAGCCTGGAGCCTGCTTCGGATTCTGTGTCTCCCTCTGTCTCTGCCCCTCCCCTGCTCATGCTCTGTCTCTCTCTGTCTCAAAAATAAAAACATTAAACAAACTAAAACGAACAAAGGATAGAAAACTACCCAAATTATGATGAAACGGAAGAATTCTCCTCAAAAAAATGCCAGGAAGTAGCAACAGCTAATGAATTGATCAAAACCTATTTAAGCAATATAACAGAAAAAGAATTTAGAATAATAGTCATAAAATTAATCGCTGGGCTTGAAAAAAGCATAGAGGACAACAGAATCTATTGTTACAGAGATCAAGGGACTATAAAAGAGTCATGAGGTGGTAAAAAATGCTATAAATGAAGTGCAAAATAAAATGGAGGTGGCCACAGCACAGATTGAAGAGGCAGAGGAGAGATAGGTAAATTAGAAGATGAAATTATGGAAAAAGAAGAAGCTGAGAAAAAGAGAGATAAAAAAATCCAGGAGTATGAGGGGAGAATTAGAGAACTAAGTGATGCAATCAAATGGAACAATATCTGCATCATAGGAATTCCAGAAGAAGAAGAGAGAGAGAAAGGGGCTGAAGGTGTACTTGAACAAATCATAGCTGAGAACTTCCCTGATCTGGGGAAGGAAATAGGCATTGAAATCCAAGAGACACAGAGAACTCCCTTCAGATATAACATGAAACGATCTTCTACATGACATATCATAGTGAAACTGGCAAAATACAAGGATAAAGAGAGAATTCTGAAAGCAGCTAGGGATAAATTGGCCCCAACATACAAAGGTAGACACATAAGGGTAGTAGCAGACCTATCTACTGAAACTTGGCAGGCCAGAAAGGAATGGCAGGAAATCTTCAGTGTAATGAACAGAAAAAATATGTAGCCAAGAATCCTTTATCCAGCAAGGCTGTCATTCAGAATAGAAGGAGATAAAGATTTTCCTTAACAAACAAAAACTGAAGGAATTCATCACCACTAAACCAGCCCTACAAGAGATCCTCAGGGGGACTCTGTGAGTGAAATGTTCCAAGGACCACAAAGTGCCAGAGACGTCACTACAAGCATGGAACCTGTAGACATCACAATGACTCTAAAACCATATATTTCTATAATAACATTGAATGCAAATGGACTAAATGCTGCAACCAAAAGGCATAGAGTATCAGAATGAATAAAAACACAAGACCCATCCATTTGCTGTCTACAACACACTCATTTTATTTATTTATTTATTTTCAATATATGAAATTTATTGTCAAATTGGTTTCCATACAACACCCAGTGCTCACCCAAAAGGTGCCCTCCTCAATACCCATCACCCGCCCTCCCCTCCCTCCCACCCCCCATTAACACTGTTTGTTCTCAGTTTTTAACAGTCTCTTATGCTTTGGCTCCCTCCCACTCTAACCTCTTTTTTTTTCCCCTTCCCCTCCCCCATGGGTTTCTGTTAAGTTTCTCAAGATCCACATAAGAGTGAAACCATATGGTATCTGTCTTTCTCTGTATGGCTTATTTCACTTAGCATCACACTCTCCAGTTCCATCCACGTTGCTACAAAAGGACACATTTCATCCTTTCTCATTGCCACGTAGTATTCCATAGTGTATATAAACCACAATTTCTTTATCCATTCATCAGCTGATGGACATTTAGGCTCTTTCCATAATTTGGCTATTGTTGAGAGTGCTGCTATAAACATTGGGGTACAAGTGCCCCTATGCATCAGTACTCCTGTATCCCTTGGGTAAATTCCTAGCAGTGCTACTGCTGGGTCATAGGGTAGGTCTATTTTTAATTTTCTGAGGAACCTCCACACTGCTTTCCAGAGCGACTGCACCAATTTGCATTCCCACCAACAGTGCAAGAGGGTTCCCATTTCTCCACATCCTCTCCAGCATCTATAGTCTCCTGATGTGTTCATTTTGGCCACTCTGACTAGTGTGAGGTGATATCTGAGGGTGGTTTTGATTTGTATTTCCCTGATAAGGAGCAACGTTGAGCATCTTTTCATGTGCCTGTTGGCCATCCGGATGTCTTCTTTAGAGAAGTGTCTATTCATGTTTTCTGCCCATTTCTTCACTGGATTATTTCTTTTTCAGGTGTGGAGTTTGGTGAGCTCTTTATAGATTTTGGATACTAGCCCTTTGTCCGATATGTCATTTGCAAATATCTTTTCCCATTCCGTTGGTTGCCTTTTAGTTTTGTTGGTTGTTTCCTTTGCTGTGCAGAAGCTTTTTATCTTCATAAGGTCCCAGTAATTCACTTTTGCTTTTAATTCCCTTGCCTTTGGGGATGTGTCGAGTAAGAGATTGCTACGGCTGAGGTCAGAGAGGTCTTTTCCTGCTTTCTCCTCTAAGGTTTTGATGGTTTCCTGTCTCACATTCAGGTCCTTTATCCATTTTGAGTTTATTTTTGTGAATGGTGTGAGAAAGTGGTCTAGTTTCAACCTTCTGCATGTTGCTGTCCAGTTCTCCCAGCACCATTTGTTAAAGAGACTGTCTTTTTTCCATTGGATGTTCTTTCCTGCTTTGTCAAAGATGAGTTGGCCATACGTTTGTGGGTCTAGTTCTGGGGTTTCTATTCTATTCCATTGGTCTATGTGTCTGTTTTTGTGCCAATACCATGCTGTCTTGATGATGACAGCTTTGTAGTAGAGGCTAAAGTCTGGGATTGTGATG
>NW_024419868.1:344863-358380 GCF_014898765.1 Herpailurus yagouaroundi
CCATGAGCAGGGAATGTCTTTCCATTTCTTTATATCTTCTTCAACTACCTTCATAAGCTTTCTATAGTTTTCAGCATACAGATCTTTTACATCTTTGGTTAGATTTATTCCTAGGTATTTTATGCTTCTTGGTGCAATTGTGAACGGGATCAGTTTCTTTATTTGTCTTTCTGTTGCTTCGTTATTAGTGTATAAGAATGCAACTGATTTCTGTACATTGATTTTGTATCCTGCAACTTTGCTGAATTCATGGATCAGTTCTAGCAGACTTTTGGTGGAGTCTATCAGATTTTCCATGTATAATATCATGTCATCTGCAAAAAGCGAAAGCTTGACTTCATCTTTGCCAATTTTGATGCCTTTGATTTCCTTTTGTTGTCTGATTGCAGATGCTAGAACTTCCAACACTATGTTAAACAACAGCGGTGAGAGTGAGCATCCCTGTCGTGTTCCTGATCTCAGGGAAAAAGCTCTCAGTTTTTCCCCATTGAGAATGATGTTAGCTGTGGGCTTTTCATAAATGGCTTTTATGATGTGTAAGTATGTTCCTTCTATCCCGACTTTCTGAAGGGTTTTTATTAAGAAAAGGTTCTGGATTTTGTCAAAGGCCTTTTCTGCATCGATTGACAGGATCATATGGTTCTCTCTTTTTTTTTGTTAATGTGATGTATCACGTTGATTGATTTGCGAATGTGGAACCAGCCCTGCATCCCAGGAATGCATCCCACTTGATCATGGTGAATAATTCTTTTTATATGCTGTTGAATTCGATTTGCTAGTATCTTATTGAGAATTTTTGCATCCATATTCATCAGGGATATTGGCCTGTAGTTCTCTTTTTTTACTGGGTCCAAGAGACTCATTTTAGACATGAGGACACCTTCAGATTGAAAGTGAGGGGATGGAGAACTATCTATCATGCAACAGGAAATCAAAAGAAAGGTAGAGTAGCGATACTTATATCAGGCAAACTAGACTTTAAATTAAAGGTTGTAACGGGAGATGAAGAAGGACATTATATCATAATTACAGGGTCTATCCATCAGGAAGAGCTAACAATTATAAATGTCTATGCACCGAATACAAGAGCCCCCAAATATGTATAACAGTTAATCACAAACATAAGCAAACTTATTGATAAGAATGTGGTAATTTCAGGGGACTTTAACTCCAATTACAGCAATGGATAGAACATCTAGACAGAGAATAAATCAAGAAACAAGGGCCCTGAATGATACATTGGATCAGATGGACTTGACAGATCTCTTTAGAACTCTGCATCCCAAAGCAACAGAATATACTTTCTTCTCGAGTGCACATGGAACATTCTCCAAGTTCAGTCACATACTGGGTCACAAACCAGCCCTTTGTAAGTATACAAGAATTGAGATCATACCATGCATACTTTCAGACCACAATGCTATGAAGCTTGAAATCAAGCACAGGAAAACGTCTGGGAAACCTCCAAAAGCATGGAGGTTAAAGAACATCCTAGTAAAGAATGAATGGGTCAACCAGGCAATTCGAGAAGAAATTAAAGAATTATGGAAACAAATGAAAATGAAAATACAACAATCCACACGTTTTGGGATGCAGCAAAAGCAGTCCTGAGAGGAAAATACATTGCAATGCAGGCCTATCTCAAGAAACAAGAAAAATCCCAAATACAAAATCTAACAGCACACCTAAAGGAAATAGAAGCAGAACAGCAAAGACACCCCAAAGTCAGCAGAAGATAAATAATAAAGATCAGCCCAGAAATAAGCAGTATTTATTTAGTATAGAATCTAAAAAAAGATTAGAGCAGATCAATGAATCCAAGAGTTGTTTTTTTGGAAAAATAAACAAAATTGATAAACCGCTAGCCAGGCTTCTCAAAAAGAAAAGGGAGATGGCCCAAGTAGATAAAATCATGAATGAAAATGGAATTATTATAATCAATCATCAGAAATACAAGCAATTTTCAGGGAATACCATGAAAAATTATATGCCAACAAACTAGACAACCTGGAAGTCATGGACAAATTCCTAAGCACCCACACACTTCCAAAACTCAAACAGGACAAAATAGAAAATTTGAACAGACCCATAACCAGTGAGGAAATTGAATCAGTTATCAAAAATCTCCCAGCAAATAAGAGTCCAGGACCAGATGGCTTCCCTGGGGAATTCTACCAGACATTTAAAGCAGAGATAATACCTTTCTTTCTCAAGCTGTTCCAAAAAATAGAAAGGGAAGGAAAAATTCCAGACTCATTCTGTGAAGCCAGCATTACTTTGATTCCTAAACCAGACAGAGACCCAGCAAAAAAAAAATAGAACTACAGGCCAATGTCCCTGATGAATATGGATGCAAAAATTCTCAATAAGGTACTAGCAAATCAAATCCAACAGCATATAAAAAGAATTATTCACCATGATCAAGTGGGATTCATTCCTGGGCTTCAGGTCTGGTTCAATATTCACAAATCAATCAATGTGATACATCACATTAACAAAAGAAAAGAACCATATGATCCTGTCAATAGATGCAGAAAAAGCATTTGACAAAATTCAGCATCCTTTCTTAATCCGTCAAGAAACTCAGGATAGAAGGAACATACTTAAACATCATAAAAGCCATTTATGAAAAGACCACAGCTAATATCATCCTCAGTGGGGAAAAACTGAGAGCTTTCCCCCTGAGATCAGGAGCACGACAGGATGTCCACTCTCACCGCTGTTGTTTCACATAGTGTTGGAAGTTCTAGCATCAGCAATCAGACAACAAAAGGAAATCAAAGGCATCAAAATGGGCAAAGATGAAATCAAGCTTTCACTCTTTGCAGATGAAATGATATTATACTAGGAAAACCTGATAGACTCCACCAAAAGTCTGCTAGAACTGATACATGAATTTTGCAAAGTCACAGGATGCAAAATTAATGTACAGAAATCAGCTGCATTCTTATACACTAATAACAAAGCAACAGAAAGACAAAGAAACTGATCCCATTCACAATTGCACCAAGAAGCATAAAATACCTAGGAATAAACCTAACCAAAGATGCAAAAGATCTGTATGCTGAAAACTATTGAAAGCTTAGGAAGGAAATTGAAGAAGATATAAAGAAATGGAAAAACATTCTGTGCTCATGGATTGGAAGAATAAATATTGTTAAAATGTCAATACTACCCAAAGAAATCTACACATTCAATGCAATCCCAATCAAAATTGCACCAGCATTGTTCTCAAAGCTAGAACAAGCAATCCTAAAATTTGTATGGAACCTCAAAAGGCCCCGAATAGCCAGAGTAATATTGAAGAAGACCAAAGCAGGAGGCATCACAATCCCAGACTTTAGCCTCTACTACAAAGCTGTAATTATCAAGACAGCATGGTATTGGCACAAAAACAGACACAGAGACCAATGTAGTAGAATAGAGACTCCAGAATTGGGCCCACTAAAGTATGGCCAACTAATGTTTGACAAAGCAGGAAAGAATATCCGATGGAAAAAAGTCGCTTTAACCAATGGTACTGGGAGAACTGGACAGCAACATGCAGAAGGATGAAACTAGACCACTCTCTTACACCATTCACAAAAATAAACTCAAAATGTATAAAGGACCTGAATGTGAGACAGGAAACCATCAAAACCCTAGGGGAGAAAGCAGGAAAAAACCTCTCTGACCTCAGCCGCAGCAATTTCATACTTGACACATCCCCAAAGGCAAGGGAATTAAAAGCAAAAATGAACTATTGGGACCTCATGAAGATAAAATGCTTCTTCACTGCAAAGGAAACAGTCAACAAAACTAAAAGGCAACCAACAGAATGGGAAAAAATATTTGCAAATGACATATCACATACAGAGCTAGTATCCAAAATCTGTAAAGAGCTCACCAAACTGCACACCCAAAAATCAAATAACCCAGTGAAGAAATGGGCAGAAAACATGAATAGACACTTCTCTAAAGAAGACACCCAGATGGCCAACAGGCACATAAAAAGGTGCTCAACATCACTCCTCGTCAGGGAAATACAAATCAAAACCACACTCAGGTATCACCTCACGCCAACCTGAGTGGCTAAAATGAACAAATCAGGAGACTATAGATGCTGGAGAGGATGTGGAGAAACAGGAACCCTATTGCCCTGTTTGTGGGAATGCAAACTGGTGCAGCCACTCTGGAAAACAATGTGGAGGTTCCTCAAGAAATTAAAAATAGAACTACCTACCCTACCACCCAGCAGTTGCACTACTAGGTATTTATCCAAGGGATACAGGAGTGCTGATGCATAGGGGCACTTGTACCCCGAGGTTTATAGCAGCACTTTCAACAAGAGCCAAATTATGGAAAGAACCTAAATGTCCATCAACTGATGAATGGGTAAAGAAGTTGTGGTTTATATATACAATGGAATACTACTTGGCAATGAGAAAGAATGAAATATGGCCTTTTTTAGCAGCATGGATGGAACTGGAGAGTGTCATGCTAAGTGAAATAAGTCATGCAGAGAAAGACAGATACCATATGTTTTCACACTTATGTGGATCCTGAGAAACTTAACAGAAGACCATGGGGCAGGGGAAGGGGGAAGAAAAAGGTACAGTGAGGGAAGGAGGCAAACCATAAGAGACTCTTAAAAACTGAGAATAAACTGAGGGTTGATGGGGGGTGGGAGGGAGGGGAAAGTGGGTGATGTGCATTGAGGAGGGCACCTGTTGGGATGAGCACTGGGTATTGTATGGAAACCAATTTGACAATAAGTTTCATATTAAAATATAAACAGTGATCACAAGTGCCCTCCTTAGTACCCATCACCCATCTAGCTCATCTCCCACTCCCCTCCCTTCATCAACCCATAGTCTGTTTTCTAGAATTAAGAGTCTCTTGTGGTTTTTTTCCCTCTCTTCTCTTTCCCCCCTTGCCATATGTTCATCCTTTTTGTTTCTTAAATCTCACATATAAATGAAATTGTATGGTATTTGTCCTTCTGTGAGTGCCTTATTTCGCTTAGCATTATACATTCTAGCTCCATCCACATTGTTGCATATGGCAAGATTTCATTCTTTTTGATTTATGAGTAATATTCCAGTGTGTGCGTGTGTGTGTGTGTGTGCGCGCGCGCGTGCGCCCATGCATGTATACACCATATGTTCTTTATGCATTCATTATCCATTCATTAGTCGATGGACATTTGCGCTCTGTCCATGGTTTGGCTATTGTTGATTCTTTATATATTTTGGATACTAACCTTTTATTGGATAGGTCATTTGTAAATATCTTCTCCCATTCAGTACATTGTTTTTTAGTTTTGTTGATCGTTTCCTTTGTTGTACAGAAACATTTTAGTTTGATATAGTCCCAATAGTTCATTTCTGCTTATATTTCCCTTGCTTTGGCAGACATATCTAGAACAATATTGGTATATCCAATGTCAGAGAAATTACTGTCTGTGTTCCCTTTTAGGACTTTAATGGTTTCAAGTCTCACATTTAGTTCTTTCATCCATTTTGCATTTATTTTTGTGTATAGTGTACAAAAGTGGTCTAGTTCCATTCTTTTGCATGTAGCTCTCCAGTTTTCCCAACACTAATTTTCAAGGAGCCTTTTCCAATTGTGTGTTCTTGTCTCTTTTGTTGAAGATTAAATTACCATGTAATTGTGGGTTTATTTCTGGGCTTTAGTCCTGTTCTGTTGATCTGTGTGTCTGTTTTTGTGCCAGTACCATACTCTTTTGATTATGATAGCTTTGTGGTATAACTTTAAGTCTAGAATTGTCATACATATAGCTTTATTTTTCTTTTTGAAGATTGTTTTGGCAAATCTGGGTCCTTTGTGGTTGCATACAAATTTTAGGATATTTTCTTCTAGTTCGGTAAAAAAAAATGTTTTGGTGAGGTTTACATTAAATCTGTAGATTGCTTTGGGTTATATGGTCATTTTAACAATATATGTTCTTCAAATTCTTGAGCATGGAATATCTTTCCATTTGTTTGTATTGTCTTCAATTTCTTTGAGAGGGAGAGACAGAGACAGAGCACGAGTGGGGAAAGGCAGAGAGAGAGAGGGAGACACAGAATTCAAATCAGGCTCCAGGCTCTGAGCTGCCAGCACAGAGCCCAACGGGGGCCTCAAACTCACAAGCCATGAGATCATGACTTGAGCTGAAGTCAGATGCTTAAACATTTGAGCCACCCAGGCGCCCCGAAATGCAACTGATTTCTATACATTGATTTTGTATCCTGCAACCTTTGTAAATTCATTTATTAGTTTTAGTAGTTTTTTGGTGGTTTTTCACATAGAGTGTCATGTCATTTTCAAATTGCAAAAGGTTATTTGTTTCTTGCCAATTTGGATCCCTTTTATTTCTTTTTGTGTCTAATGGCTGAGGCTAGGATTTCCAGTACTATGTTGAATAAAAGTGGTGAGAGTAGACATCCTTGACTTTTTCCTGACCTTAAGGGGGAATGTTTTCAGTTTTCACCATTGAACATTACATTATCTGTGTATTTTTCATATATGGCCTTTATTATGTTGAGGTACGTTCCCTCTCAACCTAGTTTCTTGAGGATTTATATCATGAAAGGATGTTGTGTATTGTCATATGCTTTTTTGCATCTATTGAAATGATCATATGGTTCTTATCATTTCTCATGTTGATGTAGGTATCACAGTGATATATTTGCAAATATTGAGCCACCCTTGCATCCCAGGAAAAATTCCACTTGGTCGTGGTGAATGAATTTTTTTAATGTGTTATTGGATTCAGTTTGGTGGTATTTTGTTGAGTACTTTTGCATCTATGTTCATCAGTGATTTTGGCTTATAGTACTTTTTTTGTATGTCTTTATCTGGTTTTGTAATGCTGTTTTCACAGAATGAATTTGGAAGTTTTCCTTCCTTTTCTATTTTTTGCAATAGTTTGAGAAGTCATATTCTTATTTATTCATTTATTTATTTATTTATTTATTTATTTATTTATTTATTTATTTATGGGGGGGGGGGAGAGAGAGAGAGAGAGACAAGTTGAGAGAGAGAATCCCAAGCAGACTCAGGGCTGTCAGTGCAAAACCCATTGCAGGGCTCAGTCCCACAAACCATGAGATCATGATCTGAGCCAAAATCAAGAGTTGGATGCTTAACTGACTGAGCCACCCAGGTGCCCCATATTCTCCATTTTTAAAAACTTAATATATCATGCGCATTTTCCTGTGTCGCTTTGTAATTTTTCAGTAGCATAATATTTAAAATATTTTTCTTATTTTACAGTGAGAGAGAGAGAGAGAGAGAGAGCGAGCAAGTGAGCAGGGGAGAGGGGCAGAGGGAAAGAGAGAATTTTAAATTGGCTCTTGCTCAGCTTGGAGCCTAATGTAGGGCTTGATCCATTGACCCTGGGATTATGACCTGACCTGAAATCAAGAGTTGGATGCTCAACTCACTGAGCCACTCAGGTGCCCCGGTAACATAATATTTTAAATTGTTGCCTTAGATAGTCCCTTGTATAGAGATATAATATTTTAATAATCACTTCTGTTATTCTTCATTTAAATTGTTTCTATCAGTCTATCTCTGTCTGCCAGTCTGTTTCTTCTCTTTTTGTCTTTCTCTCTCCTTTTGTCTGTATGTCTCTTTCTCTGTAGCAAACACTCTTGAACACAGATCTATATAAAGATCCCTGTTTTTTTTTAAGATCCCTGTTTTTTTTAATGATTCATTGCTAGAAGTAGAATTAATAGGTAAAAAAGTGACAAGCAGAAAACTGAACTCTTAAACTGAGAGAACAGGGGAGCCTGGGTGTCTCAGTGGGTTAAGCATCTGATGTTGGCTCAGGTCATGATCTTGCGGTTCGTGAGTTCAAGCCCCGCATCGGGCTCTGCACTGGTGGTGTGGAGCCTGCTTGGGATTCTCTCTCTCTCCCTGTCTCTCTCTGCCCCTTCCCCCTTTCCATATGCTCTCTCTCTCTCTCTTTCTCTCTCAAAATAAATAAATAAACTTAAAAAAATTCAGAGAACAAAAATGGTTGGCAGAGGAGAGGTTGTTGTAAGGGATGATGTACAGCAAAGGGACTAAAGTCAATGAGAGTGTAATAACGTTGTCTTGTGACAGATGGTGACTACATTTACCATGGTAAGCACTGAGTAATGCGTGGAATTGTTAAACCAGTATGTTGTACACCTGAATCCAATATAACTGTTAATTTTACTTCAATTTAAATTAAGTCAATAAAAGTAGTGAAAATATATGAAGATTTCACAATTTTTAAAATTCTCGTTGCTAGATTGCCATCCAAAAAGGTTGGACCAGTATACATTTCCATTAGCAGTGTGTTTTCTATTGCTTAACGTGCTAATTTGTGTGATTAAGAGAATTTTGGAAATGAAGGACTAAATAAACTTTGCATTTCGGCAAAATACAGTGACTCTTCAGACTTTGTGTTTTCATAAAAGTTAAATTTTTCTTTTCCACAGGATCACAGTTCTAACATTTTGCTAATTTAAGTCTTTTATTTGTCATAGAATGGGTGTTAAGGCAGTTTTTCAACAGGGAAAAAAAACCTTCTTAGAATCTCAACAATTTAAACTATTTTTCCATATATTGTGTGTTACCTCATCTAGACGTTCCTTTGTCCATTTGCAAATAGAAGATAATAACTGACTCTTAAATTGGTGAAATGTTTGTGCCCAGGTGTCAACATCTGGAGACAACATGGTGGAGTGTCAGTTGGAGACACACAACAACAAGATGGTCACCTTCAAGTTTGATGCTGATGGTGACGCACCAGAAGACATTGCAGATTATATGGTAAGTACAATGAAACCAGATTACCTTCCATCTGGCATTCCATCTCTTTTTTCCTCTCATCTTTTCCCCTCATTTATTCAGAGCAATCTTTTTTTAGGGTACCATTAGTTTTTAAAATTTGCACAAAGATAAACTGCTTATGATCAAGAGTAAGTCACTGTACCTTCTTTCATTTTATTATACTTATCTCTAAAATATGAGAGTGTTTTATTAAGACATTATCTAGGTCAGTGGTTCTTACCACCTTAAGAGCTTTTAAAAACAAATCCATTGCCTCGGTCCCTAATTAAATCAGAATCTTTGGAGTTAAGGCCTAAGCATCAGTAGTTTATGAAATGCTCCAGGTAATTCTAATGTAGTAGCTACTGACATACCATCTTACATATAGGTGTCAAGTAATGTTCATCATTTCATTTAGTTTTCGTACTTTTTTTTTGAATTGTTAGGCTTAAGTTAGTAGTTTTGCCCTATTTTCATGGGGATAGGTAAGGGTTGTGGGAAGAGTACATAATGCTTTTTTTTCTGCCAATTTTCTTCAGATATGTATTCTTGTAGAAACAGAATTAAATGTTTTGTTTAAATTCTTTTGATGTTTATTTATTTTTTTGAGAGAGAGAATGTGAGCAGGGATCAGGCAGAGAGAGAGGGAGACACAGAATCTGAGGCAGGTTCCAGGCTCTGAGCTGTCAGTACAGAGCCCAATGCTGGGCTTGAACCCACAAACTGTGAGATCATGACCTAAGCCGAAGTTGGATGCTTAACCAACTGAGCCACCTAGGCACCCCCGTAATTAAACATATTAAAAGTTAACGTTGTCATTTCTGCCTCTTGTTTAACATCATATTTTATGAACTGTCTCCAGGCCATGCTTTATCATCATTAGAGATGTTTCATTTTGTGATTTGTGATTTAAAAACTTATGGGTTTGGACATCCTAGTTTTAAACATAAACATTGCCTCAGTTGTGTTCCTCAAATGATAATTTATAGAATGCAAGATATTTTTTTAAATGCTGTGTTCTTCTCTGGTAGGTAGTATCAATCTGACAAACATCAGTGGTCTCCAAATAGAATAATTTAATGTACTGTGTGGTCCTTTAGTGCTGGTTGTTTTTTAATTCTGTTGTGGCATTTGTATCTAAATAGTTAATTTTAATTCATTTTTCTTTAAGATAGTCACTGTGGATACAATATTATAATTTTGAAGAAACTAAATTTAATAGATTTATTTTTACTTTTGGACAGGTTGAAGATAACTTTGTGCTGGAAAGCGAGAAAGAAAAATTTGTAGAAGAATTGAGGGCTATTGTAGGTCAGGCCCAGGAGATCCTTCATGCCCACTCTGCTATAGATAGAGCCATTGGAACTGACTCTTTAATTGTGGAATCCAACAGTAGCCAAGTAAGAACAATTATTTAGCAAATAGGTCTTCTCAGATATGTATCAGGAACTTCTTTATTTATCTATTCATTTTTAATTCAGACAGGATCATCTGAACAAGTACAGATAAATTCTGCATCCACTCAGACCAGCAGTAAGTATATTTAATAAAATTTACCATGTGGCTTTTGAAGCAAGACATTTGGAAAGTTTATGCAACTTCGTTGGGAAAGATGTTTGCCAATAAAGGAAATTAATAAATTGTTAATGTAGGTTTTCCCACACTTTAAAAGGACTTTTTAGCCCGGATGTAAGAAGTAAAACCATTCTGTAGGTTTCCTTCAAGTGTTGGTTCTTTATCAAATTAGTTTATTTCCGAGTTGCTGCATGGTATGTTACCAGAAAAGCAGTCACAGTACTGATGACCTTTAACGGCTTTACTGTTTGAAGTCAACTGGTAAGTTTTTTTTTTTTTTAACCACTGATGTGAGATGGACAGAACCTTTCTTAACTGATATCCCTATGTTCTAAGTTTGCCTCATTTTTTAATATAGTCATTTATATCTTGATTTCCTTCCACTAATATTATGCTTCTACCTGCTCTGATCACTGATAAGTTTTTGTAAATCAGATACTAGATCAACTTCCAGGGACTAAAAATGGGGTCTTCTGTTTTCTTTTCTGATGACTTTATCTCTCCATTCTTTTCAGCTCTGGTCATGGTTATATTTAGAGTATCTGGGAGGGGGCGAAGAGCCATAGACAAATGAGGACCTGTGAAGGAATTATAACAACATGAAGAAGCAACAGGTGGTGTGGGAGTCATGAAATCAGATACCATTACCCTGAAATTTACTTTGTGTTAGGATGCCAGGGTCCTCCTCTATGTTCTTTTCCTTGTTAGGAGGAATTTGAGCAGATTTCTAACTGATAAAGTAGATTAAAGTTTAAAAAAGAATTACTTATTTAAATAAGTTTACAAAGTAGGAGTAAAGGTGTAGGGACTTTGTTTTTAAGTCATCATACAGTAAAATTGATTTTTTTTCTTTTGGGGTATAGTTCTGTAAATGTTAATGCTTGTAGATTTGCATAAGCATCATCATAATCAGGATCAGAACAGCTGGAGAAAATGTTTTCCATTTTCTCCCCAAAATTGTGCCCTGCTTTTATTGCTATTGATACAGTGTTTGTTTCATAGATTCTAAAATCCTTCCCTAAAGATATCTTGTGCTCAGTTGTTTAGAGTATTTGCCAGCATTGTACTGGCAAATCCTAGTGCTATTGGAAATGGAGATACAAGACAAATTGGTGTTTTAACCTGGTTTCCTTAATCAATAGGGTAAACATGTTGACAATTGCTTAGCCTATTAATTTTTGCAAATTCTTTCTACAGATGAATCTGCTCCTCAGTCATCTCCAGTTGGTCGGTGGCGATTCTGTATCAATCAAACAATAAGAAACCGTGAGGCTCAGTCTCCTCCTCTTCAGCAGTCCATGTCTACAGTTCCTGGGTTACCTCTACTTTCTGGTAAGTGTTATCTGTCAACTTCATCCAGACTTGGAAGATGGGGATACAAAATTTATACCATATCTTTAACTTGTTTTCATGGGTATTTCATTCTTATGAGAATTTTCATAAGCATTTTTGAAGATGCTATTGTTAAGGTGTAACTTAAGCCATTTTAAAATATAATATTTATGAAAAAATAAAGATTTTTTTTTCGCTTGGCAGGTTGAATTCTGTGTATTTTGAATCTTATTTATAACACTTATTCACACAGGTTCTTGTTTGTCCCTTGCTCCTCTTGTCCCCTTTGAGTTTGAGTACTAGTCCATGCTTTGTATTTATTAATATGTGCCTAGCTATTCTTTGTTATTGTTCTAGGTCCAAGAACCACAAGTAATAAGGAAATATCACAGGATACACTGCTCACTCTAGAAAATAATCCCTGCCAGCGTGTACTTTTTGCCTCCAAATCAGAACTCAAGGATGTAGTTGATGGTAAGATTTCTGAATATGCCAGTGTAGACACTAAGCAGCAAGCTGTATTTTATCAAGTGGAAGATGACAGGCAGATAATGGCATCAGTTGCTAGTAGTTCAACTTATACTGCTACTTCAGTTCGTGCAGTTCCAGTTGAATGTGAGGGACTCACCAACCAAGCAGGCATATTTCTACCTGCATATCCATGTCACCAAGCTGCCAGTCAGGCTGATGTACTTACGGTCCCTCCTGGCGAGTCAACTCAGATTGCTGGTAACTCTCTTACAACTCTGGCATTTATGTCTGATCAAAAGCCTCAATCCTTAGCAGTGCAGCAACCAACTATGGATGCAGAGTTGATTTCCCAAGAAGGAGAAACCACAGTGAACACTGAAGCAAGTTCTCCTAAGATGGTCATTCCCACTCAGACCCCTGGCCTTGAACTGACTACCCTTCTACCCTCTACTGTCCTGGAATCAGATGGGGAAAGACCTCCAAAAATGGAGTTTGCAGACAACCGAATTAAAACTCTGGATGAAAAATTAAGAAACTTGCTCTATCAGGAGCATAGCATATCTAGCATCTATCCTGAGAGTCAGAAGGATACCCAAAGCATAGACTCTCCATTTTCTTCCTCTGCTGAAGATACGCTCTCATGTCCAGTGCCAGAAGTCATAGGCATCAGTCACAGTGGAATTCAAGATAGTCCTGCACAGTCCCCTAATTTTCAGCAGACAGGCTCTAAGATTCTGTCCAATGTGGCTGTGAGTCAGCCTGCTAACATATCAGTGTTCAAAAGGGACCTGAATGTGATAACTTCTATACCCAGCGAAATATGTTTACATGTAAGTATTATTCTTTCTAATCAATTTCTTATCCTTATTCTTTTAAAGAAATTCCTTCTTTTCTAAAGTTCTGTCCTTTGAAATTAATCTATGTCACAAGATTCTGAGGTCACAGGTATTTAGGAAGGCCATGACTTAGGCTACAGGTGCCAAGAATGTCTCCATAGAGACGGTGGAAGTATCTTTGGTGAGAGAGCCCTCTGGTGAATTAGCTAGGAACTTGCAAGCAATGACTTTTTTTGTATTGGTGACAGAACAGGACTGATTTATAGATTGTTTTAGTGTGTAGGAAGAGCTGACTTTTATTTATTTTTTTAAGTTTTTATTTACATTTCAGTTAGTTAACATACAGTGTAACATTAGTTCAGGTGTACAGTATAGTGATTCAACACTCCCATACAACACCCAGTGCTCATCATGACAAGTGCACTCTTTAATTCCCACCACCTATTTTACCATGGGCCCCCCCCCCCCCCCCGGCCCCCCAGAGGGGGGGGAAGAGGGGGAGGGGGGTTT
>NW_024419868.1:358480-388701 GCF_014898765.1 Herpailurus yagouaroundi
CACTGACCTCCCTTCTGGTAACCATCAGTTCTCTGTAGTTAAGAGTCTTTCTTTTTTTTCTTCCTCTTTTTTCCCCTCTATGTTTGTTTGTTTTGTTTCTTAAATTCCACATATAAATGAAATCATATGGTATTTTTTTAAGTTATGTAACATAGGAAGAATCACATCACAGAGGTAGTGACTATCTGGTATTTATCCACTATTTGATACTTAACCTTCTTGACTTAAGCTTACACAGATTAGTTACATACCTATAACTTTTCATTCACAAAAATAGGATTGTGCTATATGCATATTTGTCTGCAAATTTATCTTTTCATTTTACAGTATATCATAACTATATTTCTAAATCTTTACCACTGTATCTCTTTATTATTATTATATAAGTAGTATATGTGTGTATATAAAGTAAAATCCATCCCACTTCCAAACCTATAGACATAGCTGTTAATGAATCTTTACAGACATGGTTTTAATTAACTTGCAAATATTTATATAATTTTACTCCTCTGTTTTATATTTACAAAGATATAGATATATGTTATATGTTTATATTCATGTGATGTTCAGAATTATTTTTCAGTTATGAACATTTATCTGTGTTGGCACACAGAGTTCCATCTCACGTTTTTTTAAACAATAGCATAATATTCCATTGAATAGATATAACAAATGTTCATATTTTTGTAAATTAGTAATTTTAAAATATGCAATTAATATATAAATAAGAAATCAGTTCAGAAGGAGGGAAAATTAAAAGTAATTTATGTTAACACCTCCTTATACTCCATTTCCTTCCCCAAACACTGTTAAGGTCCTGGTTTTAATTCTTGAGGTCATTGCCATTAATAATGTGTAAATAATATAATTATCTATTTTTTTATTTAATAATTTTCAACAATACCTGTTAACTCACTGCTATGAAGGGTGAGGAAATTACAATATTTTCCCTTTCCTCTTCTTTCCCATACACTTCCCAATTTTTATTTACTTATATTTTTAACATGAGCAAAGTTTATAACATGTACATTTTTTTTTCTGTAACACTTGGTTGTGCTTTGCCTGTAGGTTGATTCAAAGAATTGAAGATCAATAAACAGCATTTATGTTATGATTATATGTGTTAGCCTATGATCATGTAATATAATTAGAACCATAAAAAATGAAATATAATTTAATAATTTTAAACTTTGATCCTCAAAAGATACTGAAGTGTTAAAGTCAAATGAAATCTTTTGTTTTAAGTGTCCATTGCTACATCTGGATCAAATTTACCTGCTACTGTTTCTGGTGTCCTAGAATTCCTTTTTTTCCCCTTTGAAATGCTTCTATGAGTAATGTCTTTAAATATGTTGCATGGATGACTAATTTGTTTGTTTTTTTGTTTTTTAGTGTCCAAAAATGACTTTATTTTGCTTCACCCTTGATTAATTAAGTATACGTGGTAGGATCATTTTGAGTTAATTTTTGTATATGGTGTGGAATAGGGGTTCAACTTCATTCTTTTGCATGTGACTATCCAGTTGTTCCAGCACCAGTTATTCTCTTTGTTGTTATTTCTAAATGGAATTGTTTTCTTAATTTCCTTTTCGGATTTTTCATTGCTAGTGTATAGAAATACTAATTTTTAATTAATTTATTTACTTATTTTGAGAGAGGGAGAGAGAGAGAGAGAGAGAGATAGCGAGTGGGGGAGGGGCAGAGAGAAAGGGAGAGGGAGAATCATACACAGGTTCTGCAGCTGTCAGTGTGCAGAGTCTGATGCAGGGCTCGAACTCACAAACCATGAGATCATGACCTGAGTCGAAACCAAGAGTCAGACGTTTAACTGACTGAGCCCTCAGGTGCCCCAGAAATACAACTAATTTTTAAGTGTTGATGTTGTACCTTCAATTTCGCTGAATGTGTGTATTATTTAGGATTTTCTGTATAATATATAAGATCATATCATCTGTGAAAAAATAGTTTTATTTCTTCATTTCCTGTTTTTCTTATCCATTAACTTTTCATTGCATGTTTTCCATCTCTTTGTCCTTTTGTTTTTTGTACTTGGAGAATTTCT
Organism: Herpailurus yagouaroundi; assembly: GCF_014898765.1. NCBI lineage: Eukaryota > Metazoa > Chordata > Mammalia > Carnivora > Felidae > Herpailurus > Herpailurus yagouaroundi. Next base: position 360,543 of record NW_024419868.1, read on the forward strand.
CAATTTTTATGCTGTTTCCAGACTTTTATTCAGGTATTTTTTTATGTCAAGGATTATATTTTAATTTCCAATAACTGTAGTTCATTCTTTTTCTTATGGTTGTAGTATATTCACACATCTTTCTGGAGGTATTACAGTCTCATTCTATGTTATTAATGCTATTTCCTTGGCTATTCTTCTGTTTATTGAATTTAGTGGGTTTTTAAACTTTTTTTTAAAATTTTTTTATGTGTATTTATTTTTGAGAGAGAGGGAGAGGCAGAGCATGAGCAGGGGAGGGGCAGAGAGAGAGGGAAACACAGAATCCAAAACAGGCACCAGGCTCTGAGCTGTCAGCACAGAGCCCGACGTGGGGCTCAAACTCGTGGGATCATGACCTGAGCCGAAGTTGGACGCTCAGCCGACTGAGCCACCCATGCGCCCCTGTTTTTTAACTTTTTATTTATTTTTTTAAGTAGTCTCCACACCCATTGTGGGGCCTAAACTCACAACCCCAAGATCAAGAGTCACACATTCTAACCAAGTGAGCCAGCCAGGCACCCCTAGTGTTTTCTTATAGTATTGATTTCCTGTAAGTGTTTGGTGATTCTTAGTTGTGTACTCATATTTTCTTTTCCCTATGTAAGATTCCTTGTTTGTCTCTCTAAATGCTATATATAATTGCTGTAGCCTTCCTCCAGTAATTGTGGGAAAGGCATGGGACAGGCTTCTTGGCTCTGGATATTACAACTTTTCTCTAAATGCTGCCTGGAAGGTGGCCTAATAGTCTTCACAGGTAGAAGGGCTTCCCCTTCCTCTTGGATGTTGTCTCCTTTCTCCATTGCTGATCTTTCTCGTGGCCACAAACATTTGCCTCTCACCACTCTTATTTGGGAGCAGATGCCTCTCCCTTTTGCTTGCTTTGGAGGCCAGGAGGGAAAGAGAACTTCCTGGCTGTTCTTTCTTTAGTACCCCAACCAGTTTTCTCCCATTCAGTAAGTCAAGATCTCTTTTTTGTGGACCTCAAATTCTAGTAGTGGAAGACAAACCCTAAACAAATAAAAGGTTATAATAGAACAAGTAGGGGATTACTTTATTACAAGGTGGTCAGGGAAGAACTTGTGTGTGATGGTGACATTCACAGGTGGAGACCTGTTCAAGGAACCAAAAGAAGTCCAGTAAGTAGGAGAGTGTTATGAGATGATGTTTAGGAGGCATAAAGGAGACAGATTGGGTATAGCTTTGTAAGCATTCTAGTCAACCACTCTTCCTTTAGGTTGGCTAGTGCTCTTTCTTACTGTCTGTATCTGCCATCCAAGTTTGCAGCATTTTGAAACAGTTCCTGCATGTGTCATGGGCTGCTTTTCCTCCTTTAGTCATATATGTATGTGTCTGTATCTTTTTTTTCTGTGAATTTGGATTTGTAATGTAGGCTAGAACTTGTATTTAACTTACCATCTTGATTCAGTGATTACTTATTAAAATTTTTCTGTAATTGAAGTGGGACCAGTGCAACATTTTCTAAATTATAATATTATTGAGAGGTTTTTTTCTTTTCTCTTCAAGAAAGTAGCATTATTACTAGTCCAAAATGGGACTTTGGAAAATAAGAACTGATTGATCAGAATTTTAATAACTGTTGACATGCCCTAAGTGTCAATAATGCTGATTTAAGACTCCAGTGTACTTAGTGCCACTTAGGCCATCCTTCTTGCAAACAAATGCTGAATCCCATTATTTGAACTTTTTAAATACTCATTTGATTTTCTAGATTAGTAGAGACCATTTCCATATTTTCCAAAGTATTTGTGATTGTGCATTTTTTATATTAATTATTATAGAGGATTTATTTTTGAAGTACTCATTTAGAATACAACAGTTAATTCTGGCATTTTGTTGGGAGGGATGGGAGGACAAGAGGAGACTGATTTTATAGCCAGCTATGGCCTGATATTAATAATATTTCTATCAAGAATTTGAAATACTTTTGAGGCCTATTGTAAGATTCTGTGTGTTTACATAAAGTTAAAAAATTTGACTTGGTAATATTTCTCTATAAATATAAATGCCTAGATATCTTGTTTTTCTATGTTTTCATGTGTATTAGGCATCTTTAACTCTGTTGAATAATATGAGCATAAATGAAAAGTTTCCTTTTAAAAGCATAGGGTTTCGGTAACCTTTTTTAGTAAATGAAGCATGTGAAGGAAACAATTTTAATTTTCAGTTTTCAAAGTTATAATAAAAATATCCGAGGCTGGAAGATTTATATTCTGCTCTTTTACTTATCTTAAGTCTAATATTTTTAAAGAAAGGGGAGGATTAATTCCTATAAGTTGAATACTTCAGATTCATTGTGATGAATAAATGCTATTAATGCAAGTATACATAGCATTCTGTTTTTGATTACTGATTAGTCAGTGCAAGAAACTCTAATGGTATAAGCAACTGATTCACCATGTCTAAATTATTACCATTTTGGTTTTTCTCTTTTTGTCTCCATTAGGAGATGTCTCCAGATGCTTCACTTCCAGGGGATCCAGAGACCTATCCTGCTGCTGTGTCAAGTGGTGGAGCCATTCATCTGCAGACAGGAGGTGGATATTTTGGCCTAAGCTTTACTTGTCCTAGTCTCAAAAATCCTATTAGCAAGAAATCCTGGACTCGCAAATTAAAAAGCTGGGCATACAGGCTACGGCAGTCAACCAGCTTTTTCAAGAGATCAAAAGTCCGTCAAGGTAGTGTGCTTACAGTCAGGGACATAGACTAGGTAACATCACTTTTCATTTACTTCTGTTTTTTTTTTTTGTTTCTTTGTTTGTTCATATACAGATCTTACCACTTTTTCCACGTAGCCCATGTATGTGACATGTCCCATTAATGTCATTGCCATTTTATTTTTACTTTTGTAACTAATTTGGTTTTACAGTTATTCATTTCACGTAGATACTAAGTCTCGGGATAAATCATACGTCTGATTTTGAGTTAGGGACTTCTACAATGTTGCTTATTACATTAACACTTTTTAATTATCTAGCAGGGTTTAAGCTTTTCTACTTTTCTTCATTTTTGGTAATGTAAACAAATTTAGTCTTAATAAACAATTTTCTCTTTTCTGCTTACAATTTTGCAAAACTTACAGTGGAAACAGAAGATATGAGATCAGCAGTTGCTCCTGATCCCATTCCTCTGACAGGAGAGTCCACAGCTGATACTAGGGCTTTGAGTAGATGCAAAGTGATGAGTGGATCATTTCAGCGGGGTCGGTTCCAGGTTTGTGTTCTTTGGTTGAATCTTTATCTACAAGGGCATTGTAAAAGGTAATAGTATTGAAGATCTTGGTATGTAGATGATACTTATTTTCAGTGTAGATTAATGTCATATTTAATACACATCCCCTTACCTTTTGTAGCCTTCCAATAAAGGTGAGTCTAAAGAAATGGGGATTTTTGTAGCTGGAAAAGAGCACAGAAATGAGTCATCATTTTGGTGGGGGGTGATTGGGTCATCTTTTTAATAAATCTAATTTCTTATCCTTTAGAATGTCAGCAACTTGAATTATGGAATTTTTTTTAAATTGTGGAATTTTGTTTGAGCAATATGAAGCCAATTTTCTTTACCCAAGGGGCCCGCTTGAAAGACTTTGAATATGGGAATTCTAAAAGTGGCTTTTAAATTTGTGTATTATTGATAGGTATACATCACAGCACACCATCCACTTGTCTGTACCATATTTTGATATTGAATTTCTTTGTGGGTTTACTCTTTGGTTAGATAGAACCAGCCATTTTTGCCTTTTTTTGTATCTCAGGTGATTACAGTTCCTCAGCAGCAGTCAGTGAAAGTGACATCTTTTGGAATAGAACACATACCAGCATTCAATAAAATGACAACCCATTCTAGTGAAGAAGTTCTAGCCTTTACTGAAACAGCCAAGTCTCAGTTAGTGAAAATGGAAACTTCCATGTGCAATCCACAAACTTCACTTTCTTCTCAGAAGTTACGAGCTCATCGTGAAACCTTTAAAGAAGATAAAAGAATTGCCAAACAAGGTGACAACTACTCATCTTTCAACACAGCTTGTGAGACTGATGTATCTTTGATGACCCCAGAAAAGGAACTGGAAGAAAACTCAGCCATGGGAAGTAGTATGCATTCTGGACTTGAACTATTGCTTAAAGAGAGAGAGACATTTACTGCTGGGAAACATCCTAGCTCTGATAGTGAATTTTCAGCCACTCTTGCTGGCAGAGGGAGGTCAGTGGCAAAGACTGCTCCAGTGAGTGATCAGTGCTTACCACTCCGTGAAGAAAAAGCCTTTGCTCAAACACAGAGCTCACTCTTCTATTCACCATCTTCTCCAATGAGCAGTGATGATGACTCAGAAATAGAGGATGAGGATTTGAAGGTGGAGCTTCAAAGATTACGAGAAAAGTAAGGATTGTTTCTCTTTTTTATTTTTTTTTATTTTTTATTTTTTTAAAATTTTTTTTTCAACGTTTTATTTATTTTTGGGACAGAGAGAGAGACAGAGCATGAACGGGGGAGGGGCAGAGAGAGAGGGAGACACAGAATCGGAAACAGGCTCCAGGCTCTGAGCCATCAGCCCAGAGCCTGACGCGGGGCTCGAACTCCCGGACCGCGAGATCGTGACCTGGCTGAAGTCGGACGCTTAACCGACTGCGCCACCCAGGCGCCCCTGTTTCTCTTTTTTAAAAAAAATTTTTTTGACGTTTATTTTTGAGAGAAACAGAGCATGAATGGGGGAGGAGCAGAGAGAGAGGGAGACACAGAATCCAAAGCAGGCTCCAAGCTCTGAGCTGTTAGCACAGGGCCCGACGTAGGGCTCAAACTCAGGAGCTGTGATAACATGACCTGAGCCGAAGTCGGACACCCAACCGATTGAGCCACCCAGGCACCCCGGTATTGTTGCTCGTTTGTCACAAATCTGAGTGCCCCAAGTTTTATAGAACAAAGTGTTTGACAGATAGCTAATTTACAATTGGTGACATTTTAATGACTGAAAATTGTTGATGATTGAGAACTGCAAAGATACCATCAGATCTCCCAGGTTAAGGTCTCAGTCCCACAGATGCCAATCATAAGTCCAGGCGGTGTTACCTATGCTTCTGACCAACCTGTTTGTTATAAATCAAAGCCTCCCAGAAACCCTTCGTTGGGTTCAGTTACTAGAGTGGCTTACAGAACTCAGGAGAACAGTTTACTTCCTAGATTATCAATTTATTATAAAAGGACACAACTGAGGAATAGTCAGATGGCAAGGTGTAGGGGAAGGGGCATGGAGCTTCCATACCCTCTTGGGAGTGACACTCTCCTAGCACCTTCATGTGTTTACCAACCTAGAAACTCTCCAAACCCTATAGTTCAGGGATTTTTCTGGAAGCTTCATTATGGTAGGCACAATTGATGAAATCATTGGCCGCTGGCAACTAATAAATTCAGTCTGTAGCTTCTGTCCACTTCCCGGAGGTGGAGTGGGGGGAGCTGAAAGTCCCACTGTAATCACTGAGTTGGTTCTCCTGGCAAGCAGTCTCCATCCTTAGGGGCTTTTTAAAAGTAAGGTCATTAATATAAACTCAGGTGTAATTCCAAGGGGCTTGTGATAAATAAGATTCCTTTCACCTTTATCACTCTGGAGCTATTTTAGGAACTGGAACTATTTGAGGAAAACAGACCAAATATTAAAACGAAAGATTCTCCCACTGCTGTTTGTAGCTTAGGAAATTACAAGAGTTTTCAGAAATAGGTGCCAGGAACAGGGATAAAGATGTTAATATAAATCATAATATCACAACAGTAATAAAGCACACAAAACAGTCTCGTACTTCTCGTGCCCTGATCTCATTTCTCAGAGGCAACCACTGTGAACTGTTTGGTATGCCTGACCTGTAATTTTTCTATGCATTTACAAATACGTACTTTTTTCTTTTTATAAAAGTGGGGTAATATATGTTATTCTAAATTTTTTTACTTAACATTGTGCATGTGTGTGTGTGTGTTTGTATACACACGTTTGCACAAATAGTCTTTGTTCCATACATTAGAATAGCCAAAGTTTATTTAATCCCTCATTAATGGACATTTCAGTTTTATTCCATGTTTTTCTTATGTAAACAATTTAAATAAAAACTTGAAATGTTAAAAAATGAAAAATAATGTTGAAGTACACAAAGTAAACATCCTTACGTTTTTACATAATTATGTGAGTATTTTTTGTAGGATAGATACCCAAAAATAGAATTTCTGGGTTAAAAGGTATGTGCACATGAAATTGATAGATACTGCTAAAATTGTTGTCCAAGGTAGCTGTATCATTTTATACACCAAACAAAAATATATGAAAGTGGGGCGCCTTGCTAGCTCAGTCATGAACATGAGTTCAAGCCCCAAGGTTGGGTGTAGAGATTACTTTAAAAAATATATGAGAGCCTGTCTTCCCACTTCTTAACCAACTGAGCCACCCAAGTGCCCCATCTGTCTTCCCATTTCTTAGCAACATTGGACTGGATATTTTTTTGAATGTTTATTTATTTTTGAGAGAGAGAGACAGAGAGAGACAGATAGACAGAGCATGAGTGCAGGAGAGGCAGAGAGAGAGGGAGACACAGAATCCAAAGCAGGCTCCATCCAGGCTCCGAGCTGTCAGCACAGAACCCAACGCAGGGTTCAGACTCCTGAACTGTGAGAACATTACCTGAGCCAAAGTTGGACACTCAACCAACTGAGCCACCCAGGTGCCCTAACATTGGACTGGATATTATTGATCCTTTTTCTTTTATTCCAATCAGATGAATTTAAAAATTTTTCTTAAAAAATAATTTTATTCTCCTAGTTAAAAGTGAAGTTGTACATCATCTCATATTTATTGGCTACTTGTATTTCCTCTTCCTTGGAGTCACCTTCTCATATTCTTTCCCCTTTTTTCTATTACATTTCTTTTTTTTTTCTCTTATTGAGTTTTAGGAACTATTTGTGTATTCTATGAATCTTTTACTATATGTTGAAAATATTTTCTTGTTTATATTTGCAACATATAATAAAGAAAAGGTTAATATTACTAATACTGTGTGACTTTAAATTTTGTTTTATTGTCTTTCACTATATTGAAGTTTTAGAAATTTTTTCTTGTCAATTTGTTTACTTTTTTCATTTTATTAAAATCATTTCACAGATTTTTAAATTTATTTTAAGAGAGAGAGAGCACCCAAGAGAGTAGGGGAATGGCAGAGAGGGAGGGAGAGAGAGAATCCCAAGCAGTCCCTACCCCCATCAGCACAGAGCCAGAGACAGGGCTGGATCTCATGAACCATGAGATGACCTGAGCCAAAATCAAGAGTCAGACGCTTAACCAAGTGGCCACGTAGGCACTCCAGTTTGTTTAATTTTTTCTTAATGTCTGATTAATGTTGTGCTTAGGAAAGCATATCCCATCCTAAAACTGTGAATATTCTTTATTTTTACATTCTTAATCTAAATTCCTTGTTAAACTTTACTTGTATTGCATAGAGTTTTTTGGCTTATCTGTATGGTGTCAGTGCTATTAAAATGCTTTCTGCATTATTTTCATTTAGACACATTCAGGAGGTGGTAAATCTTCAAACCCAGCAGAATAAGGAGCTGCAAGAGCTCTATGAACGCCTTCGGGCAATTAAAGATAGCAAAATCCAATCATCAGAGGCTCCTCTGCCACCATCATCACCACGTAGACCAAGATCTTTCAAAAGCAAACTTCGCAGCCGCCCCCAGTCCTGGACACATGTGGACAATGTCGCAGTTGCCACAGGTAAAGCGGTCCTGAAAGTGGTTTTAAAAAACTGGTGAAGGATCAGCAAAATTAGAAATATAACGATATAAAGTTTATTTCTTATTAAGCTAATATGCTCTAAAGAAGTGCACATTATCCTGAGATTCTTTTCTACCTTTTTGGTATTAAGTATTCTTTTATGAAATAATGGTGAGGATAGGTGATAGATTCTGGAGAGCATGTGAGTGTGTTTTATGTTTTTATTTGGGAAACAAACACCTGGAAGCCCAATTTCTTTTCTTTTTTTTTTTACATATGGAATTTATTGTCAAATTGGTTTCCATACAGCACCCAGTGCTCATCCCAACAGGTGCCCTATTCAATACCCATCACCCACCCTCCCCTCCCTCCCACTCCCCATCAACCCTCAGTTTGTTCTCAGTTTTTAAGAGTCTCTTATGTTCTGGCTCCCTCCCTCTCTAACCTCTTTTTTTTTCCTTCCCCTCCCCATGGTCTTCTGTTAAGTTTCTCAGGATCCACATAAGAGTGAAAACATATGGTATCTGTCTTTCTCTGTATACTTATTTCACTTAGCAGAACACTCTCCATTTCCATCCACGTTGCTACAAAAGGCCATATTTCATTCTTTCTCGTTGCCATGTAGTATTCCACTGTGTATATAAACCACAACTTTTGCCTGCTGCTCATTTTGTGTCTACCTCTTCATTCTTCGAAGAAGCAGGGAGACAACGAACTCCAGGTAGTGAGGTAAAAAAAATCCTGCAACAATAGTATTCCACAGGTGACTAAGGCTCTATTTATTTTATTTTACTCTTTTTTTCCTTCTTTTCTCCAGAGTGGATTTCTCCATTAATTGATCTTCTTGTTGGCTGATTCTTTATTTTGCCCTCCCATATCTGTTGTTGAGCCACTCTAGTGAATTTTTTATTTCACTTATTGTACTTTTAAACTCCAGAATTTGTTTTTTGAAATAATTTCTATCTCTATTGATATTCTCTATTTGATTTGAGATATTGTTATCATACTTTCCTTTAAATTTTTAGGCACAGTTTCCTTAAATTTGAATACAGGCTTTGTCTACTAAGACCAAAATCTAGGCCCCCTTCAGGATGTTTTTGTTGACTTTTTTTGTCTGTATATGTGGCATATGTTCCTATTTCTTTGCATGTCTCTTAATTTTGTGATAAAAACTGGACACTATAGGTAATATATTGTAACAGCTCTAGTATCAGATTCTTCCACCCTCTTCCCCACCAAGGTCTGTTGTATTTTGTTTATTATTGTTCTGGTATTTTCTTGGTATTGGTTATTCGTTTAGTGATTTTCCAACACTACTCTATATTCCCTGCAGTGTAGGCCATTGAGTTCTTTGCAACTTAAAAAAAAAATTTGTTTTGGGGGGCACCTGGGTGCCTCAGTCAGTTAAGCATCCAACTGAGGTCACGATCTCACATTTGCAAGTTCGAGCCCCACATCAGGCTCTGTGCTGACAGCTCAGAGCCTGGAGCCTGCTTCAGATTCTGTGTCTCCCTCTCTCTCTGCCCTTCCCCCTCTCACACTCTGTCTCTCTCTCAAAAACAAATAAACATTAAAAAAATTTTTTGGGGGGTGCCTGGGTGGCTCAGTCGGTTAAGCGTCCGACTTCGGCTCAGGTCATGATCTCACGGTCTGTGGGTTCAAGCCCCGCGTCGGGCTCTGTGCTGACAGCTCAGAGCCTGGAGCCCATTTCAGATTCTGTGTCTCCCTCTCTCTCTGCCCCTCCCCTGTTCATGCTCTGTCTCTCTCTGTCTCAAAAATAAATAAACGTTAAAAAAAAATTTTTTTTTTTAATTTTTTTTTTAATTTTGTTTTGGGGTGCCTGGGTGGCTCAGTTGGTTAAGCATCTGACTCTTGATTTTGGTTTAGTTCATGATCTCAGGGTTTGTGAGGTTGAGCCCCACATCTGACTCTGCGCTGATTGCTCAGAGCCTGCTTGGGATTTTCTACCTCCTTCTCTCTCTGCCCCTCCCCTGCTTCTGCGTGCTCTCTTCTCAGAATAAATAAGTAAACTTAAAAATAAATAAAATGAATTTAAAAACTTTGTTTTTATTTTTAAGCCTGGCATGCTAAGGTTCATACCTGGGTCAGTACATTTAGTGGTGAGCCAATGATTGGCCAGAAGATTTCATTAAATGACTCATCTGGATATTTTTGCCAAGGGAATCTCTGTGGGAAGGCGCACTTTCTAGCTTTACTTTACAAGAAAACTTTTGAATTTCTTTCCTGCTTGTCCAGGAACTGAAGTGCAGCCAGAATTGAGTGATTGGTACTTTTTCCTTCTTAGGTCTTTCCTGGCTTGCCAGACATTTATATTCCCAGGAATATGCCAGAGGTTTTAAAAGTTTCCTATGGTCATCTAATTGTCCTAGAATTCTTTTTTAATTCTAGGCCAGATTCTTGTTTGCCCCAACTGAATCACTGCATCTGAGTTGTTGCCAGTGCTTTCCTATTGTTTCAGTAATGCCCTGGAGGTAGCTCCTTACCCTCCCCACTCCCCAGACCCAGCCTACCTGGGCTGACCTGAGCTCTAAGTGAAACCAAATATCTACCACACTCTAAGAATAGAGATCTTTCTGGGTTGTTGCAAGTTCAGATGACTGTGCTCTGGGGATGGTACTTTTAAGGGAACTCAAAAAGAGGTCTGATCTCTATTGTCTGCAATGCTGCTGGCCTTTAGCTATCCCAACACTGAGCTGGGAGGGAAGCCGGGAGGGGAATTACCATAAGTTAAAATGTCACAGATCTCATTAGTTTGTCTTGAATAAATGATTTTTATTTCATTCTGTGTCTCTGGATAATTGTCAGAGTTCTGAAATAGTTGGTTTGAGTTGTTTTGCCCATATTTTTATTGTTGTAAGAGCAAGTTCACCTAGGCCCTTATTCTGCATTTTTGAACTCTTTCTCTTCCCTCTTTTTCTATTATCTGAAAGAACTTGTGTTGAATTAGTACTATTTCTTCTTTAACTGTCTGGAAGAATTTTTCAATGAAACCACTTGGGTTCAGAGATTTCTATTTTGGGAACTTTTTCACTACAAATTCAAATTGTTTAATAGTAGTTACAAGATTTATTCACGTTATACATTTCCTGTTGAGTAAGTTTTGGTAGTTTGTGGTTTTTGAGGCTTGGTCCATTTCATCTAAGTTGTTGAATCTTTGTGTTTATTGTTATGCCCAGAATTCGTGATCCCCAAAGACCACCAGGGAGCCGAGTCCAATGCAAAAGCAAAAGAGCCTTTATTCGAGCTAGCTTGAGCTCAGTCCCCTACCTGCACCGACGCAGTGGTGAGATACCAGGGAGAGAGAGGGAGTTTCAAAAGCACAAAGGTTTTATTGGGGTCTAGGGGCAGTTGGTGAGGTAATGGCTGTGGCCTCAGCCGATTGGCTGGAGAAGGGTCGTGGCCTCGGCTGATTGGCTGGGGAAGGGTCGAAGTCCTGTTACGCAGGTCGCTGGGCGTGTTTTGATTGGGAAGTTTGACCGGGGAGGAGGCGTGGTCAAGGTGGAGGACACAGAGCAAGATGCAGTCGGCCGGCGTAGGTCCGCTGTTTCATTTATAATTGTTTATTATTATCTTTTTAATGTCTTGGGAACCTGTAGTGACATCACCTATTTCTGGTATTTGTAATTTGTATCTTCCCTTTTTTTTCTTTGTCAGTCTTGACAGAGGTTTATCAATTTTATTGATCTTTTCAAAGATATCCAGTGTTTGCTTTTATTGTTTTTTTCTATTGTTTTCCTGTTTTAAATTTCATTGATTTCTGCTCTTCATCTTCATTATTTTCTTCCTTTTACACATGCTTTGTTTTTATTTTGCCCTTTCTCTAGTTTATTTTTTTTTATTTTTTTTTAAAGTTAACCCTAATCTCTGTTTTATTTTTCAACGTTTTTTATTTATTTTGGGGACAGAGAGAGACAGAGCATGAACGGGGGAGGGGCAGAGAGAGAGGGAGACACAGAATCGGAAACAGGCTCCAGGCTCTGAGCCATCAGCCCAGAGCCCGACGCGGGGCTCGAACTCACGGACCGCGAGATCATGACCTGGCTGAAGTCGGACGCTTAACCGACTGCGCCACCTAGGCGACCCTCTCTAGTTTCTTTAAATGGAAGCTAAGATCATTGATGTGTGAGACCTCTTTCATTTTTTTAATACAAGCATTTAATGCTATAAACTTTCCTAAAAGTACCACTTTGGCTACATCTACTATGATTTTTTAAAATTAAGCTTTATTCGTGGGGGGAAGTTTTAGATTTGCAGAAAAATTATTAAGATAGTACAGAGAGTAGTTTCCTAAGATAGTACTGAGAGTACCCCACACCCAGTTTCCCCAATTACTAACATCTTACATTAGTATGGTACACTTGTCACAACTAATAAACCAATCTTGATACATTATCATTAACTATAGTCCATATTTTACTCTGATCTCCTTAATTTTGACCTTATCTTTCTTCTGTCCCAAGATCCCATCCAGGATATTATGTTATATTTAATGTTCATGCCCCCTTAGGCTTTTCTTGGTTCTAACAGGTTCTCAGAACTTCCTTGTTTTTGATGACTCTGAAAGTTTTGAGGAGTACTAGTCAGTTATTTTGTAGAATTTTGTTTTTGAAGGCTTCTTTGTTTACTGGCACCAGAAGAGGCTAATTTTGTATATTTCCTGCGCCAGTCTTAAAAGCCACTATTTCCAAAAGGAATTGTAATTCCTTTTATTGGAGAATAGACTAGAAACCAAGATCTGGGTGCCTGGTATGCATTATAATTGCTACTGTGGTATCATTGCTTTTAAGTTTTCTTTGCTGACAGATAAGGAAATACATGTATGCATACTAACTGACATATATCCATATATATGAATATTTCCATATGTAAACATCTATATCCATAGTAAGGTAAACATGCATTCATATTGCTACCTCTAAGTTGAATCCATTACCACATGGATCATTATAGCCTTCTCTCCTTGTTTGTCTGTAACCTCCCACTCCAAAAGTGAGAAACCTGGCTCCCACCATCCTCCATCCATTTACTTAATTCTTCAATTCCAGTATAAGGTATCGTGGTTTCAGAATTGCGAACTTATACCCCAGTGAGAAACACATGTATCAACTACAATGCAGTGCTGGTGTGCAGTTTCGTTTGCCTTTGACATTGTAGGTGTCACTCATTTCCAAAGTTATGTAGGTCAGCACTTATTTCTCTACTCCATTATGGTAGGTTCCTTTATACATTGTAATGATTAGAGTCTTTTGTCACATTCTGCAATCCTCTGACCTCCTAAATGATTTTCTAATAATTTGCACACAGTGAGGTTTACTCTTTGTTCTCTAGCATTCCCTAGGTTTCGATGTTGTATTTTGGGTTATTTTTTTCAGTTCCAAATTTTTTTGATTTGCCTTGAGAGTTCCTTTTTGTTCCATGGTTTATTTTGGTAATATGATGTTTAGTTTCCAAGTGTTTTGAGATTTTATTGTTATCCCTTTGTTACTCATTTGTACTTTACTTTCATTATGACCAGAAAATATATTTCCAATCATTTTGATTCCTCTTAATTTCTTAAGGTTGGTTTTATGACCCAGGATATGGTCTATTTTGGTGAATGTTTATGTGCAATCGAAAATAATGTATAACCCTGTTTTTGAGTAGAGTGTTCTCTAAATGTCAGATCTAGATGTTTGAATTAGGTATTGTTCGATTATTCTGTATCCTTGCTCATTTGCTGTCCACTACTTCTATTGTTTACTCAGGGAAGAGTGTAAGAGACTCCAACTGTAATTGTGGATTTGTCCAAAGGAATGTAGAAACCTTATATCCATAAAGGTCTCTTCCTTCTTTATAATTGTCTTACATACTACATCTACATATATGGTAAACTCCATCACACAGTGTTATAATTCAGTTTTGCTTGAGTTTCAGAATTCTAAAGAAGAATGTACTTATTCTCTTATCTACCATTTTGTTGGTCTCCCTTCATTCCTACTCTTTCATGTTTCCCACTACTATAATCTCCCTCTGTTCGAAGAATTTCCTTTAGTTAAAACAGGTCTGCTGGTGACTAATACTCTTAATTTTTTTTTTTATCTGAGAATGTCTTTTTTCACCTTAATTCCTGAAGGATATTTTTATTGCATATAGAATTCTGAGTTGACAGTTCTGTCTTTTAGCATTTAAAAAATACTGTGCCACTTACTTTTGGCTTCCATGATTTATGATGAGAAATCTATAGATATTTGGATCATTGTTTTCCTGTATGAAATGTATTGTGTTGCTCTGGTTGCTTTAAGAATTTTTCCCTTCTTATTTTTCAGCACTTTTTCAGTTTCAGTTTTAGCAATTATAATGTGTTTAGACAGGAGTTTCTTTGTGTTTTATCCTGTTTGGGGTTCACTGAGCTTCTTGAATATGTTGTAGGTTTATGTCTTTTGCCAAAATTAACAAATTTCAGTTTATATGTCTTCAAATATCTTTTTTCTTATCACCTCTTTTTTTCACTTTGCTTCTGGGACTCTGATGATATAAATTTTTGATGTTTTGCTGTTGTCCCATAGGTCCCTTAGTTTCTGTTCATGCTTGTTTTTCAATCTTATTTCTCTCTTAAAATTGAAATGTCTTCTGTCATCTTCCTTTTGCTATTGCCATCCAAGGAGAGTTTTTGTTTTTTGATTATTTTATTTTTTGGTTCTAAAATTTCCTGTATGTTCTCCTCTTTATCTATTTCTTTACTGAGGCTTTCTACTTTGCTTAGTTTCAACAGTTTTTGTGATTTGAGCTATTTGAGCATTTTTATCATTGCAGCTTTAAAAAGTCTGTTAGAGGGCCGCCTGGGTGGCTCAGTCTGTTCAGGTCCTGATCTCATGGTTTGTGAGTTCAAGCCTCGCATTGGGTTTGCTCACTGCTGTCAGCACAGAGCCTGCTTTAGGATTCTCTGTCCCCCTCCTCCTCTCTCTCTCTCTCTCTCTCTCTCTCTCTCTCTCTCTCTCTCTTTCTCTCTCTCTCTCTTTCTCTCTCTCTCTCTGGCCTTCCCCTGCTTGCTCTCTCTCTCTTCCCAAAATAAACAAATAGAAAAAAATTAAAAGCCTTTGTTAGATAATTCCAACATCTGTATCATCCTGAATAGTATCTGTTGATTATCTTTTCCCATGTGAGTTGGAATTGTCATGGTTCTGTGTATGCCAAATCATGTTTGATTTTATTTTGGACATTTTGAGTATTCTGTTATGAGACTCTGGTGTCTTTTAAATATCCTATCTAGAATGTAGATTTTTTTTTTATACGAAGTGATTGACCCAGTTATTTTTTTCCTTGAGTTCTAGCCTATCTTCTGTGGTCTCTTGTTCCAATGTCAGTTCAGTTGCATTGCCTCTGTGGCACACATGTAGGTCTCACAGTGGTCTGTCTCAGTCTTTGGCAGTTGTCTGTTATTTCAGTTCTCATGTCTTTGGCATGCTGTATTTTTCATTGCTAAGAGAAAAAAAGCATGCTCAAGTGTGCCCCCTTATAATAGGAAGAGAGCATAAGGAAGTCTGTGCAGTAATTTCTCTACATTCCTGTGTCTTTTCCCTTGTTGATTCTATCATGCATCTTTTCACTGTAATAAAGTTAGCTGTGAATACAACTATATGCTGAGTCCTGTGAGACCTTCGACTGAATCACTGAATCTGTGAGTAGTCTTGGGAACCCTGACACATAATTGCATTATATAATCTCAATCCTCAAAACAACTGTAAGGTAGGTAGAAATTAATGTCTGTCTCTTTTGGCAAGAAGAAAAGTTCATAAGATTAAACAACTTTCCTAAAACCTCAGTTCATAACAGAGGGAATCCAAATCTGTTTGACCTCAAAACCTTGGTTCTTCACTGTTATTCTGCATTGCCTGCCAATACTAGAAAGCGTGTCGGCAGTGGGTTGAGGAGAGGCAATGGAAGATCATAGAGGGTGATAGTGGTCTGAGACTGCTACATGTAGGATATAGTATTTGAGTTGGTCTTGAAGGATAAATGGACAAGATTAAAATTGGTCAAGTGTAGTAGGAAGAGAATTGTCAATAGGTAGAATTGCATGATATAAAGACATGCAAGTGATAAAATGCAAGATTTATTTGCAAGAAAGAGAATATAACAGTTGGGTGAAATGGAGGGTTTACATTAGAAGGTTTTCTTACATACTTTAAAAAAACAACTTTTGGCAACTGCCATACCTTGTCTGTGCTACACTTTGATAGCATATATCTGATCTAACACATAATCATATATTTAAGCTTAATAAATGAGATGTTATATTTGTTTAAGGATAATGAAAAACATAATATATTTGTTCTGCAGAGACAACCATGACTACCACCAAAAATTTCACCACCTAAACAAGTTAAATACCCACTGTTGTTAGTATTAAGCCATTAAAGTAGGAGGGGCTGGGTTTTTTGAGCAGAGGAGTGAAATGCTGAAAACAGCATTTAACTGATACTAATCTGGTGGCAATGTGAAGAGTATATTGGCTAGAGCTAGGGAGCAAGTCCATTTAGATCACTGTAATCATAGCATTCCACGTATGAGGTGATTAAGAGCTTAGAGAACTGTTGGAAGTGAAAATAGACAAAAGATCTTGTATAGGATGAATTACCATGATGTGGTGATAAACTGGATATATATATGTTTAGGGGGAGATCCAAAGGTTCTGAGTCTGAGTGGTTCAGAGAAAATGTAATACCTTTCACAGAAATTTACATGAACTGTTATGCCAAGGCCATGATAGGTTTGATTCTAGGTGTGTTGAATTGAATAACTTGACATCCATTTGGAAAAGCACATTTGGGAGTTAGTTTTTAAATTGGATTGAAGAGGGGTCGAGGTTTGAGATAAGAGATGGAAACATTTACAGTTGGGTGATCACTAAAACTATGTGAATGGAAGCATCACCTTGGGAAAATACAAAACAAGAGCACCAAGGACCATACTCTGGTTTTATTCATTTCATCAGTAGGAAATGAATATTAAAGATAAGCTTTGAAGTTATTAAGTAATATTAATAAGTAATGTTAATTTTTTTTTATAAATGCTAAAACATTTATTTGTACAGAACTTCTTTTCATGTAGGTATTTTCTAGTTTGTGAAATTTAAATTCAATGGTCTTTTAGGGACACCTGGGTGGCTCAGTTGGTTAAGCGTCCAACTTCAGCTTAGGTCGTGATCTCACGGTTCATGAATCTGAGCCCCGCATTGGGCTCTGTGCTAGTAGCTCAGAGCCTGGAGCCTGTTTCAGATTCTGTCTCCCTCTCTCTCCCTTCCCCTCCCCCACTCATACTCTCTTCTCTTCTCTTCTCTCTCTCTCAAGAATAAATATTTTAAAAATTAATGTGGTCTTTTATAGTATGATATGATACACTGAAATGAAATCAATAAATGTCCTTTTGTGTGTAAAGCATAGTTAGGCATTGGATAACATTCAAATAACATTTTTTTATTCTTGATAATTTTTGGAATGTATGTGTGTGTATATCTTTATGTTGCCTATTTAGGAATCTTGCCCTTACTTCCTATTTCATTTAAAAACCTGTTTGGGGGCGCCTGGATGGGTCAGTCAGTTAAGTGTCCAGTTTTGGCTCAGATCATGATCTTATGGTTCGTGGGTTAGAGCTCCACATTGGGCTCTGTGCTGACAGCTCAGAGCCTGGAGCCTGCTTCGGGTTTTGTGTCTCCCTCTCTCTCTGCCCCTCCCCTGCTCACATTCTCTCTCTCTCTCTCTCTCTCAAAAATGAATAAACATTTAAAATAAATAAATAAATACCTGTTTGGTTTGTTAATCATTTTTTACTTGTTGGCTGTTGTGCCACTAGTGCAGCAGCCATCATTACCACTAATTGAGTGTTCAAGATCAGAGTTGTACACAAGAATCCTGACACTGGGCTTTCCCTTAGTACAGAAATGTTCTTAAATGAATGACATTCAAACTTAGCTCTATGCAACAAATTTTTTTCAGAAACAGAAGGGCACAAAAATACTCCTTAAGAGAAGCTGGGAGGGCAAAAATGCAGGCACTAATGTATATATGTTTCTGGCAGTCTTCTCCATTTTACTCCTATCTGCTTCCGTTTTTCCAGGGTAAGAAGACAATCTAAAAAGGCTTCAGCTCCAAAGTCTTCCCCAGTATTGTTGTGCTATTTATTCCGTCACTGGAATTGACAGAGAATCAAATGAATGTGCAGAGGGATAACAGGGAAAAATATCTTTATTATAGGCTGACTTGTTGTCTTTGGGTTTGAAGTCTTAGAAAAGGAGGTAATTCCAGAAAATTGGTATGTCATTTTGGTACCTCATGGTTTCCCAAAATTTAGTATACATGATTTTTTAAAACTCTTTTGTATATGTAAATATGGCCCAATTCATTAAACTCTTCTTAAGCAGTTTTCATTAATATGTTTTCATTTAATATTTAATCTCCTTGAATTTAAGCTTTCAGTAGTGCAGAGTTCATAGAGAATCACAGATTATGTATAAGAAATCATTGAGATTATCATGTTCTTCCTTACTAAGCAATTTCCCCATTCATTTCTCAGTGTATTCTATGGGTTGTATGGTGCAATGGAAGGCACACTGCCCTGTCAGGATACCTGATTTCTAGCCCCAGCATATAGCCTCAACTTATGGATCCCATTCTTCTCATCTAAAAAATAGAATGATACTTGCTGATCCTATATCATAGGACTGTTATAAGTTTCAAAAATGATAAAGAAAATTACTTTGAAAGTGTTAATATGGAGGCTTCTTGCATTATCTTCTGCCATTTCCATGTTTCTTCATGATTAAAGTACTATAGCAAATGTACAAGAAATTTTCATATGCTTATTTAATAAAATCCCTGAACATGTTATTGTGCCTAAATTTCACACTTCTATTTTCTAAAATTCATTTTAAACCCACTCTGTAAGTTTTGGCTTGTAAATCACAGGAATTGGTACTTTATGAATTTTTCCTATGAAAATGATTTAGCAAATGTGTACAATAGTACTAAATAATTTAAAGACATAGTGTGATGTTCATATTAGGAAGCTTTTCGCTGACAGAGGTATCTGTAATTGATTTGTTTCATTTATTTGGACATCTTATGCTCCAGAATTGATGAGGCTCACATACCATTTCCATTCTTGTTTCTGCCATTTGTTTATCATTAACAAACAAAAATATTGGTAAAACAAATTAAATGAGATTCTATTTTTCTGATGCTTGTTGAAAGTCAGTATGCTATATTGACAACAGAGAGCATCCTTGTCTATGCTTAAAGTGTTCCAGGCCTGATTCAGCTGGTTATAAATTGCAAGATCACTGTACTTTGTCTGGGCTTCATTTGCCCATTATAAAACAAGTGGTTTGGATTAGGCTTCTAAGGTCATTTTCCCTTTTAACATTCTATATTTTTTTTTAAATATGAAATTTATTGTCAAATTGGTTTCCATACAACACCCAGTGCTCATCCCAAAAGGTGCCCTCCTCAATACCCATCACCCACCCTCCCCTCCCTCCCACCCACCATCAACCCTCAGTTTGTTCTGGTTTTAAGAGTCTCTTATGCTTTGGCTCTCTCCCTCTCTAACCTCCTTTTTTTTCCTTTCTTCCCCATTGTCTTCTGTTAAGTTTCTCAGGATCCACATAAGAGTGAAAACATATGGTATCTGTCTTTCTCTGTATGGCTTATTTCACTTAGCATCACACTCTCCAGTTCCATCCGCGTTGCTACAAAAGGCCATATTTCATTCTTTCTCATTGCCACGTAGTATTCCATTGTGTATATAAACCACAATTTCTTTATCCATTTGTCAGTTGAAGGACATTGAGGCTCTTTCCATAATTCGGGTATTGTTGAGAGTGCTGCTATAAACATTGGGGTACAAGTGCCCCTATGCATCAGCACTTCTGTATCCCTTGGGTAAATTCCTAGCAGTGCTATTGCTGGGTCATAGGGTATATCTATTTTTACTTTTTTGAGGAACCTCCACACTGCTTTCCAGAGCGGCTACACCAGTTTGCATTCCCACCAACAGTGCAAGAGGGTTCCCGTTTCTCCACATCCTCTCCAGCATCTATAGTCTCCTGATTCATTCATTTTAGCCACTCTGACTGGTGTGAGGTGATATCTGAGTGTGGTTTTGATTTATATTTCCCTGATGAGGAGCGACGTTGAGCATCTTTTCATGTGCCTGTTGGCCATCTGGATGTCTTCTTTAGAGAAGTGTCTATTCATGTTTTCTGCCCATTTCTTCACTGGGTTCTTTGTTTTTCAGGTGTGGAGTTGGTGAACTCTTTATAGATTTTGGACACTAGCCCTTTGTCTGATATGTCATTAGCAAATATCTTTTCTCATTCCATTGGTTGCCTTTTAGTTTTGTGCATTGTTTCCTTTGCTGTGCAGAAGCTTTTTATCTTCATGAGGTCCCAATAGTTCATTTTTGCTTTTAATTCCCTTGCCTTTGGGGATGTATCAAGTAAGAAATTGCTGTGGCTGAGGTCAGAGAGGTTTTTTTCCTACTTTCTCCTCTACGGTTTTGATGGTTTCCTGTCTCACATTCAGGTCCTTTATCCATTTTGAGTTTATTTTTGTGAATGGTGTAACAAAGTGGTCTAGTTTCATCCTTCTACACGTGGCTGTCCATTTCTCCCAGCACCATATGTTAAAGAGACTGTCTTTTTTCCATTGGATATTCTTTCCTGCTTTGTCAAAGATTACTTGGCCATACTTTTGTGGGTCTAGTTCTGGGGTTTCTGTTCTGTTGCATTGGTCTATGTGTCTGCTTTTTTTGCAATACCGTGCTGTCTTGATAATTACAGCTTTGTAGTAGAGGCTAAAGTCTGGGATTGTGATGCCTCCTGCTTTGGTCCTCTTCAAAATTCCTTTGGCTATTCAGGGCCTTTTGTGGTTCCATACAAATTTTAGGATTGCTTGTTCTAGCTTTGAGAAGAATGCTGGTGCAATTTTGATTGGGATTGCATTGAATGTGTAGATAGCTTTGGGTAATATTGACATTTTAACAATATTTATTCTTCCAATCCATGAGCACAGAATGTTTTTCCATTTCTTTATATTTTCTTCAATTTCCTTCATAAGCTTTCTCTAGTTTTCAACATACAGATCTTTTGCATCTTTAGTTAGGTTTATTGCTAGGTATTTTGTGCTTCTTGGTGCAATTGTGAATGGGATCAGTTTATTTGTCTTCCTGTTGCTTCATTATTAGTGTATAAGGATGCAACTGATTTCTGTACATTGATTTTGTATCCTGCGACTTTGCTGAATTCATGGATCAGTTCTAGCAGACTTTTGGTGGAGTCTGTCGGATTTTCCATGTATAATATCATGTCATCTGCAAAAAGTGAAAGCTTGATTTCTTCTCTGCCAATTTTGATGCCTTTGATTTCCTTTTGTTGTCTGATTGCTGATGCTAGAACTTCCAACACTATGTTAAACAACAGTGGTGAGAGTGGACATCCCTTTCATGTTCCTGATCTCAGGGAGAAAGCTCTCATTTACCCCATTGAGAATGATATTAGCTGTGGCCTTTTCATAAATGGCTTTTATGATGTTTAAGTATGTTCCTTCTATCCCGACTTTCTCAAGGGTTTTTATTAAGAAAGGATGCTGAATTTTGTCAAATGCTTTTTCTGCATCTATTGACAGGATCATATGGTTCTTTTCTTTTATTAACGTGATGTATCACATTGATTGATTTGCAAATGTGGAATCAGCCCTGCATCCCAGGAATGAATCCCACTTGATCATGGTGAATAATTCTTTTTATAAGCTGTTGAATTTGATATGCTAGTATCTTATTGAGAATTTTTGCATCCATATTCATCAGGGATATTGGCCTGTAGTTCTCTTTTTTTACTGGGTCTCTGTCTGGTTTAGGAATCAAAGTAATGCTGGCTTCATAGAATAAGTCTGGAAGTTTTCCTTCCCTTTCTATTTCTTGGAATAGCTTGAGAAAGATAGGTATTATCTCTGCTTTAAATGTCTGGTAGAATTCCCCTGGGAAGCCATCTGGTCCTGGACTCTTATTTGTTGGGAGATTTTTGATGACTGATTCAATTTCTTCGCTGGTTATGGGTCTGTTCAAGCTTTCTATTTCTTCCTGTTTGAGTTTTGGATGTGTGTGGGTGTTTAGGAATTTGTCCATTTCTTCCAGGTTGTCCAGTTTGTTGGCATATAATTTTTCATAGTATTCCCTGATAATTGCTTGTATTTCTGATGGATTGATTATAATAATTCCATTTTCATTCACGATTTTATCTATTTGTGTCCTCTCCCTTTTCTTTTTGAGAAGCCTGGCTAGCGGTTTATTATATTTGTTTATTTTTTCAAAAAAACAACTTTTGGCTTCATTGATCTACTCCACAGTTGTGTTTTAGATTCTACATTGTTTATTTCTGCTCTGATCTTTATTATTTGTCTTCTACTGCTGGGTTTGGGGTGTCTTTGCTGTTCTGCTTCTAGTTCTTTTAGGTGTGCTGTTAGCTTTTGTATTTGGGATTTTTCTTGTTTCTTGAGATAGGCCTGGATTGCAATGTATTTTCCTCTCAGGACTGCTTTTGCTGCATCCCAAAACGTATAGATTGTTGTATTTTCATTTTCATTTGTTTCCATAATTCTTTAATTTCTTCTTGAATTGCCTGGTTGATCCATTCATTCTTTAGTAGGGTGTTCTTTAACCTCCATGCTTTTGGAGGTTTTCCAGACTTTTTCCTGTAGTTTATTTCAAGCTTCATAGCATTGTGGTCTGAACGTATGCATGGTATGATCTCAATTCTTGTATACTTATGAAGGGCTGGTTTGTGACCCAGTATGTGACCTATCTTGGAGAATGTTCCATGTGCACTTGAGATGAAAGTATATTCTGTTGCTTTGGGATGCAGAGTTCTAAATATATCTGTCAAGTCCATCTGATCCAATGTATCATTCAGGGCCCTTTTTTCTTTATTGATCCTGTGTCTAGATGATCCATCCATTGTTGGAAGTGGAGTATTAAAGTCCCCTGCAATTACTACAGTCTTATCAGTAAGGTTGCTTATGTTTGTAACTAATTGTTTTATATATTTGAGGGCTCCCATATTTGGCTCATTGACATTTATAATTGTTAGCTCTTCCTGATGCATAGACCCTGTAATTATGATATAATGCCCTTCTTCATCTCTTGTTACAGCCTTCAATTTAAAGTCTAGTTTGTCTGATATAAGTATGGCTACTCCAGCTTTCTTTTGACTTCCAGTAACATGATAGATAGTTCTCCATCCCCTCACTTTCAATCTGAAGGTGTCCTCAGGTCTAAAATGAGTCTCTTGTAGACAGCAAATAGATGGGTCTTGTTTGTTTGTTTTTTATCAATTCTGATACCCTGTGTCTTTTGGTTGGAGCATTTTGTCCATTTACATTCAATGTTATTATTGAAAGATACAGGTTTAGAGTCATTGTTATGTCTGTAGGTTTCATGCTTGTAGTGATGTCTCTGGTACTTTGTGGTACTTGCAACATTTCACGCACAGAATCCCCCTTAGGATCTCTTGTAGGGCTGGTTTAGTGGTGATGAATTCCTTCAGTTTTTGTTTGTTTGGGAAGACCTTTATCTCTCCTTCTATTCTAAATGACAGACATGCCGGGTAAAGGATTCTCGGCTGCATATTTTTTCAGTTCGTCACATTGAAGATTTCCTGCCATTCCTTTCTGGCCTGCCAAGTTTCAGTAGATAGATCCATCACTAGTCTTATCGGTCTCCCTTTATATGTTAGAGCATGTTTATCCTTAGCTGCTTTCAGAATTGTCTTTATCCTTGTATTTTGCCAGTTTCACTATGATATGTCATGCAGAAGATCGATTCAAGTTTCGTCTGAAGGGAGTTCTCTGTGCCTCTTGGATTTCAATGCCTTTTTCCTTCCCCAGTTCAGGGAAGTTCTTAGCTATGATTTTTTCAAGTACACCTTCAGCCCCTTTCTCTCTTCCTCCTCTGGCATCCCTATTATACGTATATTATTACATTTCATTGCATCATTTAATTCTCTAGTTCTCCCCTCATACTCCTGGATTTTTTTTATCTCTTTTTCTCAGCTTCCTCTTTTTCCATATTTTATCTTCTAAATCACCTATTCTCTTCTCTGCCTCTTCAATCTGGGCTGTCTTCGCCTCCATTTTATTTTGCACCTCATTTATAGCAATTTTTAGCTTCTCATGAATGTTTCTTAGTCCCTTGATCTCTGTAGCAATAGATTCTCTGCTGTCCTCTATAGTTTTTTCAAGACCAGTGATTAATTTTATGACTTATTTTAAATTCATGCTCTGTTATATTGCTTAAATTGTTTTTGATCAATTCGGTAGCTTTCGCTACTTACTGGAGTTTCTTTTGAGGAGAAAATTTGTTTGGATAGTCCCTGGAGTGGCAGGGAACTGCAGGGCTCTTCCCCTGTGCCGTCTGAAGTAACTTGTGTTGGTGGACTGGGCCGCAGTCAGACCTGATGTCTGCCCCTAGCCCACCGCTGGGGCCACAGTCAGACTGGTGTGTAGCTTATCTTCCCCTCTCCCAGGGGCAGGACTCCCTGTGGAGTGGTGTGGGCCCTGTCTGGTCTACTGGTACATTGCGAGGCTTGTGGTGCTGCTTCGATGGGATCTGGTGTATTAGCCAGGGTGGATCCGCAAGGTGCACAGGGGCAGGAGCGGCAGGCTCAGCTCGCTTTGCCTTTGGTGGTCCGCTACGGCAGGGGCCCTGCAGCACCGGGAGGGAGGCAGACCCGTCCTCTTCCATGGGCCTCTTGTCTACACTTGGCTCCAGAGAGTCTGTTCTGCTAGTCTTCTGGCGGTTTTCTGGGTTATTTAGGCAGGTGTAGGTGGAATCTAAGTGATCAGTAGGACACAGTGAGCCCAGCGTCCTCCTACGCCGCCATCTTCAAGCCTCTCTCCTCCATGGTTATTTTTTATCTCTTTTAAGTATCTATCCGAGGAAAACTGATGTAAAGATTATAATTGATACTAATGTTTTTATATTTGACTTATAACTTGTAGCTTATTTGACTTTATACCAAGGTGACCATATAATTTCCCATCCAACAAGAGGAAACTTTCGAGAGTGAAAGGCATACATACTGTTAATAATTACTCCAGGACTGTCCCAGATAAACTTGAATGTCTGGTTACCTTATCTGTTGCCCATATGTGAGGTTCTACCAACTGCATTATTACTCAAAGAAAAGTATTTATCAGTTTTAATTATTTTTTATGGTTTTCCTGTTATTTCTTCTAGATCCGCTCTGTGTGGAGAGTAATGTAGCATCATGCCAGCAATCTCCAGCTAGTAAAAAAGGCATGTTCACAGATGACTTACATAAACTGGTAGATGACTGGACAAAGGAAACAGTTGGAAATTCTCTTATTAAGCCAAGTTTAAACCAACTCAAACAGAGTCAACACAAACTAGAGACAGAAAACTGGAACAAAGTATATGAAGTAAGTGGTTTTGGCACGTTCCTCTTTATTTCTAAGAACTAAAATCATAAAAATTGATTTCCTTAGGTCTATTTTTAAAGTCACTATTAGAGAATGGTGTGACTTGACAACATAGTGACTTTTATCCTTGTCTAGATTCATTTTGTCTTTGAGAAAATTATCTTTTAGACCAGGGGTCAGCACATTTTTTTCTGGGAAGGAGCCAGTTAGTAAGTACTTTCAAGCCATGTGGTTGCAACTAGTCAACTCTGTCATCGGGCAAAAGCAACCATAGATAAAATATAAATGAATGCACAGGGCTTTGTTCCAATAAAACTTGATTTACAAAAAGAAGTGGTAGGCTGTAGCTTGCTGACCCATGCTTTAGACTCTTATACCTAAAAATATAACCATCAAGTATCAAAAAAGAAAGCATCTGGAATGAGGGTGAATTCAGTCCTGTGGTACAAGAAGAGTTTGAGTTTTGAGGGAAAGCTATCATATGTTGTATATCAATATTCTCAGAACTATTAAGTGATCTTATTTGTTCAGTTTGAAAAAATAATTTTAAAGCTCTTTAAGCTAGAATATTATAAAAGGCATCTTAAGTTTATGGATGAGATTCCTAGTAATTGCATATGGCCTTAGTCAGATGTACATGCAGTTGAGATATAGAAGGATGTCCACAATGCATTCTGGAGTGGGAAGAAGGCAGGCTTATAGAACAGTATATACAGTATTTGTTTAAAATTATGTGCATTAGATATTTATATATATACACAGAACTAGGAGAAGCCGTTAACAATATACTGGATGGTGGAATTTGAGCCTCATTTTACATTTTACTTCTCTGTTTGAACTTTTAAAGTATCACTTTTTCAAAATGAGTAAATCTATCAAAATGTGAATCAAGGCTTAGAATCTGAACCCTCATAATTGCAAGATGTATATTTGTGTATATGTGTGTGTGTGTGTTGTGTTTGTGTACATTTTTGTGTGTGTATGTAGTCATTGCATATAATTTGGTAAAGAAAGTCTGAAAATACATTTAGTGTTAATGTTGAATAAAAATTTCAAAAGCCTAGATTTCCCAAACTAGTAAGCAGTATTTCTGCGTGGGGACTCTGTGTACTTATCTTACTCCTGGCACCGATTTATATACAGATAGTATCACCATTGTAAAAATTGGAAGCCTTTAGAGGCAAACTTCAAGGCATAAATGCATTTGTGCTGCCAGTGAGAGAGCCTCTGAGTACTGTGTGAATGGAGGCTTTTGTTGACTAGTAGGAGGGTGGTTTATTGCAGTATAATGGAGGATTTTTGGAGGGAGAGTGAGTAGAAAATGGCAGTATGAACAAAAGTGGTAGAGGTCTCTAAGCAGACAGAATTGGGTTCCAGTGTCAGCTCAGTCACTTACTAGTCACTTATAGTCACTTGACTATAGGCAAGTCATCTGTGCCTCAGTTTTCATGTCTTCAAAACAGAGATAATACCTACCTGCCTTACAACATCACTGTGAGAATTAAATGAGGTAACACCTCTAAGATGCCTAGATAACTATTTTTGTATTTTAAGTTCAGTTGATTACATGTTTGTGTGGAAAGTACATCTCATTATCTAATGTTCTTGCTTGCTACTGGTCTGTGGCCTTATTAGAAAATTTTGTCACAATTATGTCAGGCCCTTTACTTTGTGCCAAGCCCTCTACTAGGCACTAGGTTTGATGAGCAAAAACAAGTATGTGCCCTATCTCATGGAACTTACACTCTAGTGGGACAGTTAGACATGAACAGACTTATATAATATAGGATATCATATAATAAGAGAGTTGGTCTAGTAAAGGGAAGTCAAGGAAAGATTCCCTGAGGTGATGATTGAACAGAGATCTGAAGGATGAGTTGGTGTTAACTGGGTGAAAAAGGGAGGTAATCTGATTCCAAGTGGAAAGAACAGCATATGCAAAAGCCCTGTATTGGTAAAGGGATCATGAGGCCACTGAAAGGAGGCCAATTTTGCTGAAGTGAAGAGAGCAGACAAGAATTGGTGCACAGTGAATCTAAGGAGGTTGGGAGGGTCTTAAAAGTGGTGATGATAAAGACCTTTGTCTTTATTTTAAGAAAGATGGATAGCCATTGAAGCCCTAGGGTTCACATCAGATTTGCTTTTTGAAAAGATCACTCTGACTTGAAGCCAGAAGAAAGGATTATTGGAGGTAAGGGTAGAAATTGATAGACCAATTAAGAGTTAGTCACAGTAGTACAGTTAAAGAGAAATTGAGATGAAGAAAAATGAACAGATTCCAAGAAATGTTTAAGAGATAAAATGGATGAGATTTAGTGATGGAATGGATGTATGGCAGAGGGAAGGTATCAAGACTAGGTTTCTGGCTGGCATTACTGGCTATATTTCCAGGCTACCAATCACCAAGATGCAGAACATGAGTAGGCAGTGTGTTTTGGTAGAGGAAAGACCATAGGTCATTTGAATCTCAGATGCCTTTGAAATATGCAAGAGAAGTTTAGGTCCTCTCCACTGGTCTTTTTTAAAAATAAAAATCACACTACTGTTTCTAAAATAATGTTCATTATAGAATTTAATCAATGCAGAAAAGTATGAATTCTAAAATACCACCTTCAAATCCCAATACCTAGAAGTAATTGTCACTAACTTTAGATAAACACCATTTCAGATTTCTTTCTATGTCTGTATATGGATACATGGAAATGACTATAAAAATGAAGTCATATAATATATGCTCTTTTGTGTTTTAAATATTTATATATTTATATAATTTATATATATTTATATAATTTATTTTTTTTATTTATATATGAAATTTATTGTCAAATTGGTTTCCATACAACACCCAGTGCTCATCCCAAAAGGTGCCCTCCTCAATACCCAT